>NW_006239092.1:716401-730986 GCF_000226075.1 Solanum tuberosum | reverse complement strand
AAAAAGTACTCCCTATTTTTCATTTTGTGTCTGGTAGCTAACTGGCTTTAGAGTTTTTAATAGTTGTTAGATATCATTGTTACTATTATTTTGGATTTGTAATTTCTCTAAAATCAAAGAACTTGTGAAATTGAATCCAGCTCTTCACCAAGAAACTTTTGGTAGAGATGCTCGAAGCATATCACTTAAGGAGAACGAGAGTCACTGCAAGAAAGGATCCAAAGTTTGCTATGAGTGATGGTGAACAGATAGGACATGGGGCTAGTTGGTGCCATGACACCTAAAGTTTAAGAAAATTTCTGCTGGTACTTGGGAAATTTTTGATAGTGTAAATTAGCTCTATAAGATTTTGTATGTGGCTTCTGTGATAGGTTTACTGTAGAACTGCAATCCTTCCAAAAATTTCTTCTGTGTCCATCCCAGCTTGTTAGTTCTCATCGTCTCTCCCTATGAAGTTAGTTCTCTAAAAATTCTACTCCCCCTGCCCCCAAGGCCTAGCTCAAGTGGCAAAAGGTTGAGGATTTGTGGCTTAGGTCGCAGGTTCAAGCCCCACACCATGCAAAGCGAAGCCCGGTATTTAAGTGGAGAAGGGTAGAGGGGCGGGCCCATTATCCAC
The DNA here is from genome assembly GCF_000226075.1 of Solanum tuberosum. Lineage (NCBI taxonomy): Eukaryota > Viridiplantae > Streptophyta > Magnoliopsida > Solanales > Solanaceae > Solanum > Solanum tuberosum. The sequence goes on along the minus strand of NW_006239092.1, from coordinate 730,370 downwards.
CGAGTTTAGAAGGCTGTGATTGGTCCAAAGGGCGGGTCACAGACGGATTTCTCGGTTATCAAAAAAAATAAAAAATAAATAAATTCTACTCCCCCTATTTCAAGTTGTTTGTCTTGCTTTCCTTTTTAGTTTGTTTCAAGAAGAATGCCTCTTTCCTAATTTGGCAACTCAGTAATAAGTAACTTCAACATCCTACGTGGCGTGTTTAAGACCAACAGAATGAAGTGAATTTTGATGCATTATACATATCTATAATTTAAGACCACAAGATTTAATAATCTTCTTTACTTAAACTCCGTGCCAAGTCAAACTAAGACAAGCAAATTGAAACAGAGGGTATATTAGTTTTGTCAACAATAGAAAATATATTTATTAGTTTTGTCATAGTGACTACTGTCTACAAAGTCAGTTTGTTTGGTCCCATTCATTAGTTATTAAAGTTGTAGCCTGTTGTTTTGCAAACTTCTGGAGTAAAATGCTCTCTATGTGCAAAGATGAATGATGGATAAATGCCCTTGTACTTGGTCTATGTTCGTTTTGGTTTTACTGCTGTCAATATACATGTTACCCTACTGCCTTTGCATGCTTAAACAAGATCTTTTCAATTCCTTTATGACAAAGCAAGTATGGTTTTCTCCATAGGTTTTCCAGTGTATGATCTCAAGTTCATTGTGCCCTCTCATGGACTTTGTTTTGCAGTCCTGATAGTGATGGTTTCTTATTGGAGGTATTTTGTGCAGGGCGATAACTTTTATTGCGTGGGTCTCCTACCTATTGAAGGAATGATTGGTATTATTGGACGTAAGTTGATATGTAATTTCAAACTCATTTAAGGTGTGTATACATGCATGTTGACCGTTGGATGTTCCATGCAATTTCATTTGAGTTATGCTGTGCAGAGAACTTTATGGAGGGATATCGATTGGTGTTTGATTGGGAAAACATGAAGTTGGGTTGGTCTCACTCCAAGTGTAAGCTCATTGTGCATATTTAGTTTAAATTGAACTAGTTTTGGTTTTTTGTTGCTGGATTAAAAGGGAAAGACGAAAAACGAGTTTTGTGATATATGGGAGATAATTTGACTTGATAGGTATTTCCTTGATGTTCCAGTTTAGAGTTTTAGATTGAATCACGTGGGTTATTTAGACGGTCCTGAAGTTGGTAATTCTTATGTTGTTCTTTGAGCAGATTCATGCAGACAACACCTTTGCTCATTTTTTGACTTGTATCGGCCGGTTAATCTTAGTAAAACCTACTTTTGTGAAGTTTGGCACTTATAAATGTTTCACTAAATTTGGCCCTTCAATTAATTGTCTATTGTGTTATAATTGGAATATTATCTATGATAATTATGAAAACCATAGTTAACTTGTAGTAATTAGCATAATAACTATCATGGCTAGTGCCTGCCTCAAGGTCTGGAATGGTTTTCCTACAAGAGTTTTAAAAGCATGGAGAATTTCAAAAAGTCATGCAATAACCCAATTGAAGTACATATGTTCTTCTGTAGTAGCATGTAGAATTCTATAATATAATTTTGTGTGTTTAATTCACGAATTCATCTTTTACATCTTCAGGTCAAGATATAGGTGGGACAGCAAAGGTATCACCAACACCACCTCCGAGTGGTTTGACATCAAATCCGCTGCCAACGACTGAGCAACAAAGAAACTCGGGTGGACATGCAGTTGCACCCGCCATTGCCGGTAAAGCTACCCCTAAACCATCTGCAGCATCACTCCTTGCAGTTTCATGGCATTACACTATGAGTTCTCTTCTATTTTCATTGGTTGTATGGTTGCGTTATCTGATATAGCATTTGTAATTATGTACGTATATGTAAATTCTCATTTCTTCAATCAGATCCTTTTCTCACAAATCATTCAGTCTAGTCAGTTAATTTCATTGGTGTTGTTTCTTTCCTCATATCTATAGCTCTTTCTATGTCATTTTGGTGTTCATTTATTTCCTGGGGATTCAGTCATTCAGTATCATGATTGAGGCATGATGGGACACAAAGTTGTGATTTGACTTGCAATAATTCACGAGCAGGGTTCTTTTATAGACCTAATCAATTTGAGTAGTAGTAAACTATCATTCCCGACACCAATGATAGTGTTTTTTAGGAATACTTATCATACACAAGTTACACGAGGAGTCTGACTGAAAAAATCATTGATTGGGGTGGTTCCATATCCGTTGAACTGGAAGTATGATGTGAAATGTTAAATACACAGAATTTTGGACCTTACACTTGTTCATTTAAGTGCTGCATCTTTCTGCCAAAGACGATAAAGGCAACTCATAACTCAAAAGCCTAGTCATTGTACAAAAATAAGACAAGCTGATAACCATTTATTTTCTGCTACAGTTTTTAGAGAAAATTCTTGTCTATTGTTGATCATGCTCACTATTAACTAGACATGCTTGGGCAGCTGTTGTGATCTGCTCTATATTTAGCCTAAATACTGACTATGGAAGAAATATGGTTCATGAGGATTCATATAATCGACCCTAACTGGCCGGGTGGGGGGGATTGAGATATAGTTGTTATTGACTACAGAAGAAGCTGATTGATTAGATTGTATAAGAATAGTATTGAATATGATGTTTTAGTAATGCTGATACTATTTCTTATCCCCCGTTTGGTTTGTTACGTTAAGGGCAATTCTTGTATATATGTGGATTAAAGAGGTTCCATTGGTAAACTAGTACATCCTTTTTCTGCTATGGAGAGTCATGAGGGATATGTTAGGACAATGATCAAATTCTGCATGTGGATGCTTTCATGTCCAAGTGTAATACTTCTGGGCTTGTTGTTGGGGTAGGGGTGATCAGTTTTGGCCTTTGAAGAGTTTGAAAGAGAAGAATGATTGGTCTTTGATAGAATAGAAGTTTGCTCCTTGAGTAATGCATGGTGGGGGTGGAAATTTACTCCTAATTAATACATAGTGGAGTGAAGATTATTAGGTGGGCTATATTTCTAATCTCCTTCACAAAAATTGGCTAGTGTAGTCATTGTACATGGTTACGCCTCATTTCATTATGTCATAGGTGTGTATTAGTAGGGTCGGAGCCGGAGAACAAAGTATGGACTTGATCGAAGCCAGTAACTTGTAATCCTTTTATATGTGGATATATATAACTTAAATCACGCAAATAAATACGTCGATTAGGCTAAAGACTAAATAATTGGAGGTTGATAATGACAAATGAGCAATAGAGTAATGAATAGCTTAACTTTAGAAAATGCCATTATTAATGATATTTGGAGACGTACGTACCCTTTAGGTGTCATCTCACTTGGGGTTCTCCTTTTCAACGCTATGAATTGTGAAAATGACCTTAGAATAACGTCGTGGAATGTATCTTTCATTTTCAAACACCCAAACTTGATTACCTCAAAAATTCAATTTATATAATTTTTTCATACTATGAAATTATTTATTTGGTATGATGATAATTGTTAAAGAATGATAAAAAAGTTTCACATTAGTGGTTAATGAGATGAGTTAATTCCTGATAAGGCTTGGACAATCCTAATGAAAAAAGATGAATTTACGTACAATATTCTATGCTAATATGCCACAATTATCGAATAACCATCCTTGAGTATATATCAGATTAATCATTTTAATAATGATTTCAATGTTCTGTTACGCAATAATAATGCAATAAAAAGGTGAACATTGCTTTCTAAACTCCAAATTATATCAAATATTGTTAAATTAAAGGGGACAAGGGGGAATTAGGTGACACAAGTCATCCTTTAATTAGTATTATGATTAATTAATTAATTAGGAGTACATGTTAATAAGAGATTGGAATTGCAATTGCCTACCCATTGCGGCTCAACGCCACAATTTTGCTTTCTCTCACACCTTTCCCGTTTTCATTGGTCCTCCGATTTTAAAAGGAAAAGGAAATGAACAAAAGATAAAAAAAAAAACTTAGCAATATTATCTGTTTTTTATTGGGCTAAAACAATCTAAAAAAATAAAATAAATCATCATTAAGCTTTTGAGAGATTCAGGATTAGGAGTCGAGTCCTGGGTTAAGGTCAGATACCGGATCTTGGGCCGAGGTCAAAAGTCAAGTTGTGAGTTGAGTTAAAATTGGAAGTTGGTTACAGAGTTGAGGTCGGATCTCGAGTTAGGGTTAGGGTTAAGAGTCAAAACCTAGGGTGTTGGGGGTCGAGAGATGAGTTCTGAATCAGGGACGAAAATAAGGTTTTGAGTTGGGTCTCAAGTCAGCGTTAGGATCGGGAGACGTGTCTCGAGTTGAGGTTATAATTGGGGAATGAGTCAAGGTCAGATCCCGAGTCTCAAGTCGGGTTCAGAATTGAGAGTCGAGTTTTGTGTTAGGGTCGATATTCATGTCTCGAATAATGTACACTTTAGGGGGGAGGGTGGTTAAAAATCTAGTTATATCTCTTGTCCGTTTTTGTGTTAGGGTCCATATTCATGTCTCGAATAATGTACACTTTTAAGGTATAGTTTGGTTAAAAATCTAGTTATATCTCGAGTCCGGTTTTGTGTTAGGGTCGATATTCATGTCTCGAATAATGTACACTTTAAGGTATAGTTTGGTTAAAAATCTAGTTATATCTCGAAATTATAACCAAAAATATAATTGTGAAATAATAACCATGATAAATAATCGCACTTTCAATCTCATGATTATAATAATAAATAGTTATTCCACCTTTATATAGAATAAATTATCTCGTAATTATAGTATAAATTTATCTTGATTTTAACTTATACCTTCAACTAAACACAACATAAATTTAAACCCAAATTATGAATTGAAAAATCCACTTAATTTATTTCTCCACCCTTCTCCCTAGTTATACATTACTTTTTTTCTTCTCTTAATTTTTAAATATGAGGCTTTATTAGCACATACAACACTTTTGCCTCGAAATATTATGAAGATTAAAAACATACGTTATCTATTCCTTATACTAAGGATCTTTTGGGCGGTGCCATTTTTTGTTATCTTTGAAGAATACACCATTTTTTCTAATCTTTGGTCAAGCACAACAAGAAATAACCTATACGTTACTAATTATAGAAGTGGACTGTCAGTTAGTTCTTATTAAGTTCTATAAACTATGGAAAATATGTAATATTTGTGTACAGCTACTTTGAATGAATTAAATATTACTCCCTCTGTGGCTCCGTCCCATTTTATGTGAGGTAGTTTAACTCCGCATGGAGTTTAAGAAAGAAATGAAGACTTTAAAATTTGTGGTCTATAATGAATGATAGAAATTTTTATGACTATAAATCATTTCATTAAGAGTAAAATGAACATTTTAAATGTAAATTGTTACTTAATATAGAAATGTGTCATTCTTTTTGAAACTGACTAAAAAAGAAAGTAAGTCATATAAATTGAGACAGAGAAAGTAGTTTCTTGTAGATAATAGATAGAATTAATTTTTATAGTACTCAACTCTCACTTATTTGAGTCGGAAGAAAGTAATAGTTATTGTATATTAGAAAGACTCTAAACGATCAAAATCATATCTAATGTTGCTCACACTCTCAATATAACTCAAAAAGTATGGACAATTTAAACAAATTAACCCCTCATTTATGTTTTTATAACCAATTTGTTGGTTATAATTAATTAATTTTCATCCACCCCCCTCTGTTTGCCACACCAATTTGTGGCGTTATCTAATGTAAACAAATCTATTTTTCCACAGTACCACCGCCCAATTCTATCCTAAAAATCAATCAAAACAAATTCAATACATGACAAACTGACTTAACTACCTGTTTATTTCTTGACTACACGTGTACAAATATCTACCCTTAGATTTCCCTTGTTGCCACGTGTCATTATGATCTCTTCCAACGTGGCAGCTATCAAAATCCATGACAAATTATAAAATAAAATAAAATCCATTTTTTCCCCAATTCCCTATTATTTCTTTATTTGATATAATAATATAAAGTGTGGACAATCTTTGGGAAGGTCCCTTTCTATAAACATGAATCGCCCAAAACTTTACTGTATAATTTCACCTTTCGTGTAACCCAAGTGATAGTTTCTCTTTATTGAGACAAAATAAGATGAAAATATATCTTTTCTTTGTACGATGATGTGTGCAAAGATCTCTAGTTTATCTTGTTGGATCATAAACTCCGAATAGATCTTGCATGCGTAATATAATTCATATTTACTCAGAGCTTCAATATAGACTCCGAACACTGATTGTAATATTGTATCATTAAGTATAATACATGTATATTAACTAGTGAGTATAAATGATTTTGACCGAGCAATTAAATGTATAGTATTGCCCAAAAATAACAAGTTTGCAATATAAAGGTAACTTCTAATAACGGGAAAGTTAAATTGTTTTTTCGCAAAATAAATAGATAATTTTTTTTTTTTTTTAAAAAAGGTGCAAAATTTTAAAGTAAACAAGTAAAAACGTATGAATAGACAACAATATCTTACTACACTGATTAGTGATTAAGAGGCCACGCATTTAAAAGTAGTTTTGTGGTGTATAAATAATTTCTAGCAAAGAATACCCTCAACTATAGAGACATCAAGAGAAGCTTCTTCCAGGTTCTAGCTGATCCCCACTCACAAATAATTGCATTTCTTATTGTTACCAATAATATATATATATACATATATATATGTATATATATATATATATATATATGTATATATATATATATATTATATATATATATATTATAAATTATACATATTGTCAGTATAAAGAAAATTTTATATTATTGATCACTCAATAATATAAAATTTGTGATCATAAAATTAAGGTAAATTATTTGTTATAATATGTAAACGTAATTTGATTGTGTAAAAAATTCTTATACCGGTGACATACATTGTCATACCTTCTTCCTTTTTTGTAATTTATGTTATGTATTACTATTCTTTTTTCCATATTTTTCTTCTAGAAATACAAGTTTCAAATCATTCATCCACATTATTTTTAAAAACAGAATTAAACGTTCTTTTGGTCTTGTCACTTGTCACTAATAAATATTTTCTTCTTGTTGTCTCTTTATAATATACTTCACCTGATTAACTACTACTACTATATATATCGTCCTCTTTCTAGCAAATATAATCCACCACCAAAAAAACACAAAATTAATTTCTCATCCTTTCTCAGCTTTATAATTTTTAAAGTTAATTTCTTGTTTATATCAAAAGCAAAAAATGGGAGTTTCAGGGACACTCGAGTACTTGTCTGAAGTACTTAGCAACGCTAAGAAGAGTAAGAAAAAGAAACAAATTGCAACTGTATCCATCAAAATTAGAATGGACTGTGAAGGTTGTGCTCGTAAAGTCAAGAATGCTCTCTCTAAAGTAAAAGGTATATTTATTTTTAGAGTTTTAAGTTATATATATCGTTACGTATTTTTTATACCAATCAAAAAGATAAATTTCTTCAAAATAAGTTATTAAAAGTAAAATCACTATAATGTCTTTTTTTTTACCTATCATGGCAACTTTACATGTTATAACACGTCTACTATTTATGGACCACCTACATGTATCCTTTTTAATAACTTGATATAGTGAAAAAAAAAGTTGAGAAAACCTTACTACTACAAAATTTTGTCGGAATAATCTTAGATTTTTTTTCGTTTTAATTTATGTGATTTGATTCTGAGTTGAATAACATCAAACTAACTATTTTTTTTATTGTGTGTGAATTTTTGAATAGGTGCAAAATCAGTGGATGTGGACTTAAAGCAACAGAAAGCAACAGTAACAGGCTTTGTGGAGCCAAAAAAAGTGTTGAAGGCAGCACAATCCACTGGCAAAAAATGTGAAATTTGGCCATATGTGCCATATAGTATGGTGGCACATCCTTATGCTGCTGGTGTTTATGACAAAAAAGCACCTCCTAATTTTGTAAGGGCAACTACTGATCCTTCTGTTGCTCACTTAAATCCTGTTGAAGAACAATATTCCCTTATGTTTAGTGATGAAAATCTAAATGCTTGTAATATTATGTAGTAGTTAATTATAATTTTTTTTCTTTGTTATAAAGTATATATACTTCTTTATGTGTATTTTTATGTATACTTAAAACCTGTTGAAGAACAGGTAGGCTATGATACATGGACGTGCAAGTATTTTTATATGTTTCATAGAAGTATTTAGCTTTAACTTCATGTATCTATTATATGTATTTAGTATTAATTTGATATATAAAGTATCAATTTCTTAGGATATATTCAAAATACATGTATGTAGTATCAACATACATGCATGTATCTACATATGAAATGTAACTGAAACATATCAAATTACGAGTAAATCATGACTATAGAGTACTTGCCGTATCACTAGTAATTTTTTTTTTTCAATGTTCTTCTCATTTTTTTAGCATCAGAATTTTTTTCTATAGATACATAATCTTAATTCAGATACATGTACATTTTATCAGATACATAAATTCTTAATTAGATACATATTTATATCTTGTTAGACACATGTACCTAATCAAATACATATTTTGATCATTTTCTCTCATCTTCTTCCCTTCGTCTCTCTCCTCTTTCCGGCCAGAGACCGGCGACACCTTCTATTATTGTAAAATAAGGTCAAATAATTAATAGGTTTGATCTATTATTGTAACAATTTCTACTCTATGCCACTTAAGTTGACATCATTTTTGAAAATTAATCAGACAAAAGATATATTAAACTACACATTTAGTTGATTTTATTCGGATATCAAAGAAAAATGATAAAATTTCTATAATGGTCTGAAAAAAATTCAGAAAATCGTATCACTTACAAAAGATGGAGACATCATATGTAAATCTTAAGCAACCACAAACGTGGGAGGGGAAGGATTAAGAAGAAAGTGATATGATTTAGAGTGAAGAAATAAATTAGGGATATAATTAAGTGAACAAAGCTTTATTTAGGTTATTTTTAAAGAGTAATGTATCTCATTGTAGCTGACTTCAAATCTGTTATATAATTATTAATTAATAAATAGTAGGATAATCAATAATTATTTGAAAGTATAGATGTAATTAGTAGATATGGTATGAATATATGTCTAATTATACATTTCTTTTCTTTTATGATTTAGAATCACTTATTTAGCAAACAAAATGAGCTATTAAAGAATAGTTTATTTTGATTTCAGATACAAAAATAAGAAGGGAAAAGGCCTAAATTTACTTCTGAATTTGTCTCGAAAGTTAGTTACACACTTAAACTATCATGGTGACGTATTACACATATGTATTATTTAAAAGCGAATACATTTACCCCTAAAACTGACGTGATAAAAAAATTTAAAATAAATAAATAAAATACGTTTAATGAGAAATAAAATAAAATAAATAAATCAAAAAATCTTCTTTCCAGCACCACCCTACCCCTCACCCCCACCCCATGCCTCTTCTTCTTCTTCACACCCTACCCGCATCCTACCCGCATCGTCTTCTTCTTTTTCTTTCTTTTTTTATTTTTCATCACCTTCCATACCCCGATTTTTATCAACCCCACCCCACCCCACCCCACCTCCACCAGAATCCTCCCTCCTCCCTATTCCTTACATATATTTAGATTAAGACTACAACATTAAAAAGTCATGTTTACTTTATCTCTATATCCAATCAAAATCAGAAAAAATAAATAACTAAAAGATTAATAGCTACAACAAATTAAATGAGTTAAAATGAAGGAAACATTTGTAAACAATAAAGTAAATCATAATAAAGGATGTTGAAACAAGAAACTTGATGTTTTTATTCAAACTTAAAGAGTTTTACCAAGGAAATTGATCACTTGAAATCAACAACAAATTAAAACAATAAAAGCTAAACTTGAATAAAGAAGTTTAACACTTTCTACTTATGAAATTGAAAAGACTGAAAGGGAAAAACATGATTTGCTGAGCCATGTGATTTTTTATTTATGATAAAATAACCCCATCTTCAACATAATATTCTTTAATTGCTCGAGTCAATCACCTTTTTGCCCTTGTTGCCACCTTGAGGCTTCCTTTCAATTTTAACTGGCACAATTAAAAAATCAATTAACATTAATATACGTACGAAACTATTTCATTTTTATTTGACTTATAATTTTAAAAATTTAAAAGTATTAAAAATGACTTACGAAAGCTTGGATTCTGCTTAAGCATACGCAAGTGAGGATCCAGTGGCTGACCTTTGTCAGCAAAGCTTGAATCATATAACCCATTGCCAACATGGCTACATTCAAATCAACAAATTTTATTAATATTTTCACAACTAATTTTTTGTATTTTCATATCGTACAAAATAAACTCATGATTTTATTTTTATTTGTAATTCATTATATTCTAAGAAGTTGTCACATATTTAGTAGTAATTATATATATGGAATTTTTTTTGTTCAAAAACAAATAAATCAATTTTAAATTCCTAGAAATATTCTAGTTTTATCAACAAAAAAAAGAATGTTACCTGGTTGCCCGTAGGACTTCTTTCTTCCTCCTTTTAATTTCTTACTCAACAGCTTCTTTCTATAGTAATTTCATTAAAATTGAAAATTACATATTAATTCATTATTCTAAACTGTTATATATAGTGAATAAAACTATTTTTTCTTCAAAAAAAGAATTTAACAAATTAAATTATTAAAATTAAATTAGGAATGAGATATACCCTTGAAAAATAAGATTCATCATGTGTCCTTGACATATCATCGCGTGCATACCTAGCCTATATTTATTTACATTAGAAAATAGGCTTTAAGTAATATTTCATAGTAAAAGAAATATTAATAATTCATTAACAATTCAAATAAGGAAATATAATAATAATAATATAATAATAATAATAATAATACGAGTAATGAAATTTAAAAAAGCACATAAATTAACATAATAAATAAAAAACATAGTAAAATTCAAAAAATAAAATAAAATAGAGGATGTCAAAGAAACATACCTCCGCAGGTACATACGAATCTGGGGGAGCTTCAAGGTCAATGATTTCATCACGCACGCTCCTAAAATAAATAAATAAATATATATATATATATAAAAAAATAAGTCGAGATGTATTTGATGGTGTTCACACAATAGTTTGCCGATTAAATTTTTTTTAAAAAAATAAATAGAAAAAAATATATGAGTCGCCCATAAAATAAAATAAAAAATGTATGAACATAACACTCGATAACATTCACGTTTTAGACTTTAAAAGTATGTTTAGAAAATCTAAAGTGAAAAAAATGTATTTAATATCTCTTACACTTTTAGAGAGGGTAAATTTAAAAACTCAGTCCGATATATATATTAAATAAACAAAGAAAAAAAGTTATGATATCACAAAAAATGTATTTGCACAATTTTTTCTTGTTTACGTAAATGCAAATTAAATCTCTAATAAATTTAAAATATTTATACATTAGAAACACAATTTTCTGCAAGAATTAATTCGATAAAACAAAATCTGATCATGTAATCAAACTTACTTATGTAAAAAATAAATAATTAATACCTGTTCGACACAATTGCGAAGTTTGAATGATTTTCTGAATTATAATTGATTTGAGACCTAAATAATCAGTCAGAAAAAATAATTAAAGTTGACAATAGTGGTCATGATTTGTAAAAGAGGTTGTGCAATAATTTCGTAATATTTGGGTGGTGACTGATGATAAATGTGTTTTGATTGAGAATTGATAGTAGCTTTATAATACTCTAAATTAAATTTTTAAAAATAAAGAATGAAACAAACTTACATTGTTGAATAAAAAAAAAAAGGGAGAAAATCAAATAGTGATGACTTCACATACGAATAATCAGAAGAACTTACAATAGAGTATAACAATAAACGGTCATACAGATCTTATTTATAATGTTCAAAATTTAATTAACTTCCCATGTGGATTGATTTCTCAAGATTTACTTACTTAATGAATTGAATAGAGAATATATAAAGTCAAATAAATTTTAGTAATAACTTAATGGTTGTGTGAACCTAAATTGAGAAATTTACTTAAATTTCACTAGTTTATGAACTAATTACTTAGATACACTCTAGTTTACAATATTACGTATCTTATCATATTTTTGTGCGTCTGGAAACATGTATCTCAGGATACATGGGGTCAAATTTGTTCTAGATACATTGTATCCAAGTGGATTCATATGTATCTGGGATAAATAACAAATCTCGCTCTCCTCCCTCACATCATTCCATCTCGCTCGCCACTCTCATATGTATGTAGTATCTCATATACATGTGAATAACACCAGGTACATGTATATAGAGTGTATTTAGTGTGATTCACATGTATATGAGATACATAACAGAATATCATTTGCCTCCTCCCAACCTCGCTCGTCTCACTCTCTATTTTAGTGTATCTAATAGTAAAAATACATGTATCTAAGTGTATATTTCTCAGTATATGGTAGAATATTTTTAATTAGTGATATGATACGTAACATTTTAAAAGTATAGATGATAATAGTATGTATGATACTGAAGTAAATTTAATTATGTAGTTTGTCTAACAAAATATCTATAATAATCATATGATCAGTATTGTAACATCTCGCAAATTGAAAGAACTAGAAAGAGCTAGAATTAGAAAGAGTGATTTTTGGAAATAATAAAAATCTAGAAAATTGGTTAAGTCAAGTTAAATTTGAGTTTTTGGTCAACTTCAAACGACCATAACTCCTAGCTCAGGATGATTTAGCTGTGTTTCCAGATATTGTAGGAAAGATCTTGGAATAATCTTTTCAACACCGCCGAGTTTGCGCGATTCCGAGTTTGTATGAGTGAGTTATCCCTATTGGAAGTTGGGCTGTTCAAATAAGGAAAGTCCAGTCCGGATTTTAGAAGGGCATTATGGTCTTTTCACCACCCAATTAAGTTAATTTGTTTTTAGCAATAAAATTGGGTTCTAAACTGAATTGGTTCAGTTTAGACAATTGGAAATTTAGCTAGGGTTTTTGGAGAAAGAACACAAGAGGAGAAAAGAGGAGAAAGAGCAAAGTTCGTCGTTCTTGAAGTTAGGCTCGTGGATTTTGTCAAGGGGTGATCCCTACGAGGTATGTGAGTCTTTCATAGCGTTGGGTTCATTCACCCACACGCCAATCATGTTTATTTCAGCGAAGTTTGTTCTAGAAAGTTGAAAGTTAATGAATCTTGAATGGTGTTCTTGAAATTGGCCTTCGTTCTTGAGTTAGGTTGAGATTGAAGACTTCCTTGAGGTTAAAATGTTGTTTCCTTGAGTTGTTTGAGTTAGATTCTTGTGTACACATACTGGGTATCTGAATCTAAAGGGCATTTGAGAAAAAGAGCCGAGTTTAGGCAATTTGGGGTTAGAAAATGAAGAAGAAAATTAGTCGGGTAAATCTGGGCACTGGCTCTGCGTCGTAGACTTGCTCCCCAAATTTGGGAAAAATGCCTTCGTGTTGTGGAGCGGTCACGGACCATTCTGCCTCAAAAAGTATTTTCGCGACCAAAATTTAAATACACCTCCGCGTCGCGAACTAGTTTCCATGCAGTGATTTCTTGATCATTTCTCATGTTTAGCTATCTAAAATCATTCCTAAACATCATGAGATCTTTCCTATCATGAATCACAATCCTTGAATCCATAATTCAATTCAAGGAAAGTTAAGAGTCAAATCAAGAGAAGTCAAGAGTCAAGTTAAGAGAAGTTCATAAAGTTTTCCAAAAGTCTTTTACAAATGTTTTAACTTTGTTTTAAGACTTGTGTTTTGAGTTGAGTAAAGAGTAAAGTTTGAAGTTCGTTTCTTCCAAAGAGTATATCGGGACTATGTATTCCTAAAGAGTAAATGTTTTCACATTTAAAGAAGAAAGGAAACCTTGATTTTCAAAAGAGTCTTTGAGCCAATTTTCAGTAAAGAGTAAGAGTAAAGTTCATTCTTCCAAGATTATACGGGAACTAAGTATTCCCAAGAGTTAAAA
>NW_006239092.1:713883-716296 GCF_000226075.1 Solanum tuberosum | reverse complement strand
GAGTTAAAATGTTTTCACATTTAAACAAGAATGGAAACTGAGATTTCCAAAGAGCCTTTGAGCTAGTTTTCAGTAAAGAGTAAATGCTTTCACAATTAAGCAATAGAGGAAGCTGAGATTTCCAAGATAGCCTTTGACCTAAATTTTGAGCAATTATCTCAAAACCAGAGAAAGAAGTTATGTTTTTAAACATAAAGAGCTAGTATATTTTGGGAGTAGTATTGAGCACCGATATGGGGGGAGTTCAGAAAACTCCGAGCCGCCATAAACCATGTAACCACCATGGATAGAAAAGGGTCATAATTTTTTAATGATTCCTTTAGTGCCTTTTAGCATAGACAAGTGGATCCACTTAGTAGTTCATACTCATGGCAAGGTATAGGACGGCCCTAGCAGCGTGAGGCAAAACACTGTATCATCACGATAACTCTTAAGTGATGATTGTCGGTTAGAGAAACACCCACATCAGTATTTTGTATTTTTATATACACCAGAAATATTTGTATTTTCATATACAAATAAAGTTCATATTGTATCTTTGCATATGTACAGAGTTATTATTGTATTTCTAAATACACAGAGTTGAAAACCATGTTTTAAAGCTTTTCTTCATACTACATTTATATACACTGCTTTATATTGAAATCAGTTGAGTTGAGTTGAGCCAGGTAAGTTCTTCAGTTCCTTTCAAGCTTATATCTTGTTTTAGAATTCCCCTCGCATACTCGTACATTCAATGTACTGATGACATTTGACCTGCATCTTTTTATGATGTAGACACAGGTAACCAGGATCAGCATCCAGCGCATCGTTGATCTAGTTGAGCACTCAGAGTCAGTTGGTGAGCCTCCTTGCTTTTCAGAGGATCTCTTTGGTTATGTTTTGTTATATTGCTTGCTTATTTCAGTTGTTAGGATGATCGGGGGTCTTGTCCCGACATCCCTCAGAGTTTAGAGGCTTCATAGACAGAGTTAGTTGATGTTAGTTCATGAGTCTTTACTTTTCCTTTTCAGTTAAGTTGAGACTTGAGTTGCCACTTTGGCAGTGAATGTTATTTATTACATTCTCAATTATTTATTGAGCAGTTCAGTGTACTATTTTAAAGTATTTATCTTGAGTAAAGTCTTCCGCTGAGTAAGAAAGTCAGGGCAAGGATTCGCTTGGGCCAACAATGGTTCTCGAGTGCCAGTCCCCCCCAAGGTGGAGGCTCGGGACCTGACAAGTATATTAGAAAAATAGAATTTCTAGAAAAAAAATTTTAACTTTATTTTATGGTATAATAGATAGGAATGACTGAATGAGAACCAAACAATTCACGTTTGGAAACACAATAATCATGGTCCTAAATATTTCGATCAACTAGTTTATAATATGTGTATCAAGTCTATAAGTTATGATAATTATTAGATATGCTATATACATAAATGTATGTATTTATGTATATATGTATGTGTGTGTGCGTGAGCGCTATATATATAATATACATATTTATACACAGTATATACATTATTAATGTATAATATTATGTATATTTCAGTTGTATAAATAAGCTAATTGACTGAACGATGTATATTAACAACTTTTTCAGTAAAATTTTCTTTATACATGAAATTAATATAGCAAAGAATTGTCACTCTACACTCTAAAACGAACAAAAAAATTGATAGTAATATGTAAATATTTTATACTTTCAGCGACCATGTGTTTTAGCATTTGAAAGATATGAGCATTTGGATTCTCTTTCGTGCCTATACGATGGATTTGATACAATTAAATTCTATATATGCCTTATATATGATGGATTTGATACAATGAAATTCTATATGTGCCTCTAGTCAACTATATTTATCGTAACTAAATTCATATAATTTCTATATTATGCCTCCAGTCAATTATATTTATTGTATCAATATTCATAGAATTCTTAGATTTGACTCTAGTCTACGTTATTTATGATAACTAAAGTTAAACGTAATTCCTGATTTTCCTCTAGTTTGCAATATTTATCACACTTGAATACATATAATTTTTTAGATTAGACTTTTTTATTTGATGCACATGCATGCACCTTTAATGTATACGATCTTTAATGAACTTCATTTTACTAATAGTTTAAGCACTAATCTTCTTATATCTTTGCATAATAATAAAAAATCAATTTTCAATTCGGATGAGCAAAATATCATTTCAAAAAAGAATTACGACTTTATGCTATGGTATAAATTATAGGAGTGAGAACCAAAATATTCTGAAATGGGACAATTATACACTCTAATCAACTAGCTTACAAAATTTGTCAAAATGTATAAGTAGTGATACTTTATGTCAAATATACATATACAAAATCTATGTATATAAATGTATATTTATAGTGTAAGTTTATTATATATATATATATATATATATATATATA
>NW_006239092.1:680622-713848 GCF_000226075.1 Solanum tuberosum | reverse complement strand
TATATATATATATATATATGTATATATATATATATTCGTAACTTTTTCAATAAACATGTCTTTTACATGAAAAAAATAATATAACCAAAAAAAATTGTCTCTATACTATAAGAAAAACAAAAAACTATTATTGATGAACAATAACATGAGTGATAAACAAGCTATTCCCTTCAATTTTTCTCTTGCCTATTTATCATTGACTATATTGTATAATTCTTTTTTAAGAATTTTATCTCGCAAAAAAATTGTTCGAGATTCATTTGTTCATGTTTTAAAAAGTATATGGTTCATTTTTATATATATATATCTTAAGAAAATTGATAGTTGTACGTAATATTATAGACTTTTGGCGAAAATAATTTTTGGCATTTGAAAAATCAGCTTACACTAAAAAATTAGACTCAAAAGAATGTTATTGCAATATTCACGTTGTATATCATTTATATAACACAGATGAATATAGACGATATACATGAGATACAAGCATATAAAGAGGATACACATTGATAGATAGGGAATATATATAAATATACATTAGGAGACATATCTTCAGTCTCGGGCTTTTAATACAAAGATCAGCTCAAATTTATCTCAAATCATCTTCAAACACCTTCAAAATTGACATTTGAGCTCGTCAAGATGCTTCCAAGAGAATACGATGTCACACAATCAAAATAAACCATAATTATACATTTAAAAATCGAATTAAACATCAATTGCCTTTAATGGGGTGAACGATGATATAATACGAGCCCTTTGTACACTTTTATCATTCACATCTCTACATGAATCATTAAAAATTGGATTAGACTTTTTGGCAAACTCAAGACGGTGACAAAAAATTATTATATATAAAAGTGAAAGATTCACATTTCACTATTCAAAAATTATTTAGGATTGTTGTTTTATTGTAGGTTACAAATTGACAATTTTTTGTCAAACTAGGTTGGGTTTTGCTAATAACAACAAAATGTCATGTTCTGCTAATTTTATTTCCATTGGTACATTTATGCCATTTTCTCTTTACAAAACAGCTTAATTAGCGTATATTTGGACGAATATAAAAGCAATTAAATTCTTAGAACAATTTGCAACAACAGAAGCATAGAGTACAATAACTTGACATGGTTATATAATACTCTATCATAATGACTTTGATCAAATTATATGTATGGTAAAACCATAACATAAAGAAAATGAAATCGAAAAACTTTAGTTTGTTTGATTATATTTTTGTAGATTGGATTAATAGTTTAAAATCTTCACCTTGTAATTCTAAGTAACGTATTGGTCGACCAATTAAAAATAATTACATTTGCTATCTAAATATAGATTTAAATGTACATTACACTGTATAAAAATATAATATATATATATATATATATATAAAATCCATGCTGGCCATTATTTTGATGGACAATTTTCTTACGTTAATTTCATTTATATAATCCATGCTTCTGTTTTGCGTATCACTTTGTTATATATGGAGTAGGGATAATGTATTTTTACAATATAACTTTATTAAAATCGGTTCTAATAAATCAAATGACAAGAAAAATAACGAAAGAACCAAAATTGTTAGAATATTAGTTTTTAATCATAATTCTTTTTATTTATCAGATTCCTAATAATGTTTATATAGAGAGAGTACGATCAAAATTATTGAGTTCTAAATATCTAGGATATCAAATGAGCGAGATGAACTGTAACTGGACAAGTCAAAAATAACTGAGAATTATTAAATGAGTTGGGCTAAAATTGACCCAAAAATTACTTGAGCTTAAATAAGCTAAAAATGGGCTGGATCACGACCCACCCAACTTGACCCCTTTTTTTTTAAGTGTTTCTGAACGCTAATTGAAAATAAGGAATTTTTTACATAAATCCCATAGTGATTAGAGCTAATTACATTCTATCTCTACTCTTTTTCAAATTACAAAAAATCCTTAAATTTAGTGAAATTCGGATACATCCCAAAACGTCTCAATACACTGCATTTCAGCTTCGCATACATCGCTCAATATCTCGATATATCGCGTTTCTATTTTGGATACATCACTCAATGTCCCGATACATCGCGTATGGGTGATGTATTCGACCGATATATCACATAACGCGATGCATGTATTACGTCTTGATACATTGCGTATAGTGATGTATCCGATCTATACATCGCATAAAGTGATGTATCCAATCAATATATCGCGTAAAGTGATGTATCCTATAATAGGAGAAAGTATGAACTTTGTAATTTTTCAAATGATAGAGAATTTTAGAAAGTATATTAAAATAAGTTATGTATTCAAATAATTTTTTCCTAAAAGTGCGTTAAATAAAAACTTGGTTCCGCTTCTAGGATTTTTAAGTAATCATTTTACTCAATTTTATACAATATCATTTTAAATAAAATAATATGACATATTTGAACTTATTATGTTTATTCATTTATCTTCGGTGTATTTTATTCAAAATTTATTTATTTATTTTTAATGTTTTGGGAAGTATTGCGAACTTATTATGTAATTAATTTATATTTATTGTTTGCACTATTTGACAACTATGTTAATCTAATGCAGTGAAAATTGTACAATATCAAATTTATAAGATGCATCAAATTTAATCAAAAAGTAAATCTAAATCAAAGAATCTTAAAAATGAATCACAATTGGGCTAGTATTGAATTAAATTTAGGGAAATTTTTTAAAATATCAGTACTTTGACATTTAATAGGATTCCTTAGCGATACTTTCAAAACAACCCAATACAAAATTATTCCGTATCCAACCTATAATATTTTGAGTAAATTCAACGGACCATCATTTTTAAAAAATCATAATTAACACCTCTAATTTTATCGAATTCATAGCTTTAAGGCTGACCCATAACTGGCTTTAGAGCTTTTAATAGTTGTTAGATGCTATTATTTTGGATTTGGAATTTCTCTAAAATCTAAGTAGTTGTGAAATTGAATCCAGCTCTTCACCAAGAAACTTTTGGTAGAGATGCTTGAAGCATATCACTTAAGGATCCAAAGTTTGCTATGAGTGATGGTGAACAGATAGGACATTGGTGCCATGACACCTAAAGTGTAAATTAGCTCTATAAGATTTTGTATGTGGCTTCTGTGATAGGTTTACTGTAGAACTGCAATCCTTCCAAAAATTTCTTCTGTGTCCATCCCAGCTTGTTAGTTCTCATCATCTCTCCCTATGAAGTTAGTTCTCTAAAAATTCTACTCCCCCTATTTCAATTTGTTTGTCTTGCTTTCCTTTTTAGTCTGCTTAAAAAAGAATGCCTCTTTCCTAACTTTTATTGTGTGGGTCTCCTACCTATTGAAGGAATGATTGGTATTATTGGACGTAAGTTGATATGTAATTTCCAACTCATTTAAGGTGCACATACATGCATGTTGACCGTTGGATGTTCCATGCAATTTCATTTGAGTTATGCTGTGCAGAAAACTTTATGGAGGGATATCAATTGGGAAAACATGAAGTTGGGTTGGTCTCGCTCCAAGTGTAAGCTCATTGTGCATATTTAGTTTAAATTGAACTAGTTTTGTTTTTTTGTTGCTGGATTAAAAGGGAAAGACGAAAAACGAGTTTTGTGATATATGGGAAAGACGAAAAATCCGCTGCCAACAACTGAGGAACAAAGAAACCCGGGTGGACATGCAGTTGCACCCGCCATTGCTGGTAAAGCTACCCCTAAACCATCTGCAGCATCACTCCTTGCAGTTTCATGGCATTACACTATGAGTTCTCTTCTATTTTCATTGGTTGTATGGTTGCCTTATCTGATATAGCATTTGTAATTATGTACGTATCAGGGCCGACTCAACAAGATCGGGGGCCTAAAGCCAAACCTTAAAGAGAGGCCCTAATATTTTGAGTAAGTATTTTATTTCTTTAATCTCTTTAATAATTTTATTCTTGACTTCACTTGCCAATAAGTTTAATAATTCACTTTGTATATTATGTCCAAGGTAATGACTATGAATTTCGTCATGCTTATTCTTCGAATATGTTCTTGCATAGCTGGATCAAATTTATTAATCATTTCAATTAGGTTTTAAAAATTACCGTTACTTTCTTGATAGATTTTTCCATTTGTTACCCTAAATGTTAAATTATTTTTCCCAAGAGTTTTGATCACGTCAATAATTCTTGACAATACATTTTTCCATTGCGCTTTATCTCTATCAATTTGTTCCTGCACAACTTTATTTTCATTGCACTTTATCGCTATCAATTTGTTCATGCACAACTTTATCAATTATTTTTTTAATGCAATCTCATTTCTAAATCAATACACGAGCTCATATTATTAATAATATGTTCATTCTTTACTTGGACTTTGAGCTTAACACTAAGATTTATCGACTCATTACTACCTTCACTAGCTAGTTTACTATTACAAATAATAGAAGTTGTGCTAAATAATTTACAACAAAACAAAAAAATTATCCAAATCTTTAGAGTAGATTAATCATTTTCTTTCATGCTTTTCTCCGTTTACCAATCTTTTAATATAGTGTGTTGTAGAAAAATATCGTACGTATTTATCTTGTGGAAAATTTATATCAGTCATTCTAAATGGTCCCTTTTCTACTAATTGATCTCTCAATTTTGTATATACATTATTCCATTGTCATATATATTTTTAGGGATGCAACTATTTAAATTATTTAGGAGTTCTTGATATCGGGAACAATGTCACATTTTCACCAACTTCTTCTAGATTTTCTTCTTGGATATCATTATTATCATCTAACTCAATTTTATTGGTGACTTATTCATTTGAAGAACATCCTCCAATATTTTTTTATTCGAAATTTTTATTATTTGTTAAAAATCTATCAAGGGGCTCTTTTTTAAGATTTATTTTAATTCTTTCAAGTTTTCTCTCTTTTTTTTTGCAAAATCGGAATAATGTTTTCTATTTTATATATTAAAAATTGAATAATAATCAAAACAATTTACATATACTTATGAACTAAGAATATCAAACAATAACAATTTTTTAAGAAAAACTATAAAACCTCTTCCACGTTTTTTTCCTAAAAATTAATATAATATTTTAATAATATGTATAAGTACTTTTTTTTTAAAAATGGGGGTCCCCGAAAAATATGGGGCCCCAAGCGATGGCTTTAGTGGCCTAGTGGTTAAGACGGCCCTGGTACGTATATGTAAATTCTCATTTCTTCAATCAGATACTTTTCTCACAAATCATGTAGTCTAGTCAATTAATTTCATTGGTTTGGTTTCTTTCCTCATATCTATAGCTCTTTCTATGTCATTTTGGTGTTCATTTATTTCCTGGGGATTCCCCACACCAATGATAGTGTTTTTTAGGAATACTTATCATACAAAAGTTACACGAGGAGTCTGACTGAAAAAATCATTGATTGGGGTGGTTCCGTATCTGTTGAACTGAAATATTATGTGAAATGTTAAATACACTTGGCCATTTAAGTGCTGCATCTTTCTACCAAAGACGACAAAGGCAACTCAAAACTCAGAAGCCTAGTCATTGTACAAAAATAAGACAAGCTGATACCCATTTATTTTCTGCTACAGTTTTTAGGGAAAATTCTTGTCTATAGTTGATCATGCTCACTATTAACTAGACATGCTCGGGCAACTGTTTTGATCTACTCTATATTTTGCCTAAATACTGACTATGGAAGACATGGTTCATGAGGATTCATATAATCGACCCTAACTGGCTGGGGGTGGGGGGGATTGAGATATAGTTGTTATTGACTACAGAAGAAGCCAATTGATGTAGATTGTATAAGAATAGTATGAATATGATGTATTAGTAATGCTGATACTATTTCTTATCCCCCGTTTGGTTTGTTACGTTAAGGGCAATTCTTGTATATATGTGGATTAAAGAGGTTCCATTGGTAAACTAGTACATCCTTTTTCTGCTATGGAGAATCATGAGGGATATGTTAGGACAATGATCAACTTTTGCATGTGGATACTTTCATGTCCAAGTGTAATACTTCTGGGCTTGTTGTTGGGGTAGGGGTGATCAGTTTTGGCCTTTGAAGA
Source organism: Solanum tuberosum (assembly GCF_000226075.1). NCBI lineage: Eukaryota > Viridiplantae > Streptophyta > Magnoliopsida > Solanales > Solanaceae > Solanum > Solanum tuberosum. Next base: position 707,783 of record NW_006239092.1, on the reverse strand, counting down.
GTTTGAAAGAGAAGAATGATTGGTCTTTGATAGAATAGAAGTTTGCTCCTTGAGTAATGCATGGTGGGGGTGGAAATTTACTCCTTATTTTTTTTGTGGTTAAAACAAAGATATTTTATTTATATATAATATGCATCATTACACAACCAGTGGCCTGAGATATTACAGACGTTTAGTTTGTCTACTACATTACAGACATCTAGATTAGCTACTACATTATCATTAGTACTATCCGATTGAAGAGGTGGCACTATGTGCTTATCAAAAGTTGTTCTTTCCATGTCTGCTCCGAGTGCTTTTAGTGCAAACACGGGTGAAACTATCCATTCCACAAAATCTACGTCCTGCTTAAGTTTGCTTCCTTCTTTAGCTAGTATATCGGCCAACTGGTTTTGCTGCCTACGACTATGACTGATTTGCGGGCTCCCCATCAGCCGCAGTAGCTCCCTGCATTCAGATATAATGTTAGTAAAAGAGTCATGGCCATTTTGTATTACCTTAATGACTTTTGTTGAATCAGTGTTGATTTGTATCATTGTGGTAGATAATGGCATTGCCATCTTTAGCCCAATCAAGAGTGCTTGAAGTTCCGCGTAAAGAGCCGAGTTAACATTTAGTTTTGCAGGGAAACCTTTCACCCAATTTCCCCTGTTATCCCTTACTACTCCACTTGCACTACCTATCTTAGACTCATAATTGTAGGACCCATCTATATTTAATTTGAAGCCGCTATCTGGTGGTTCCCATTGTAGTTTGGATTTATCTTTGTTTCGTTTTCCAGAGTTGAATCCTAAGTAATAAAATTCCATAGCTCTGTTCTTAGGAAGGTTGGTTGGTATGTTGATCTTTGTATTATTGTGGTAGTTATGATTTCTATTTAACCAAATGTTCCATATATAGAAGGGGAAAGCAAATTTCCACTCCATACCGTTTGAGGGACTTTGATTTTTTATTTTCCTTATTGCAAGGAGCCATTTGGTTTCGTCCGTGTCTAATTATATGTGTTGTATGTACTGGTTTAGACCCATTCCAACCCAGAATTGGTTGGCTTTGCTACATTCCATAAATATGTGTTTTGTAGTTTCTATTTGACCACACACTATATAGTTTGGGGTTTCACTAACTCCAATTGTATGCAAGTGTTGGCTAGTAGGCAGTCTACCATGATTACAGACCCATAGAAAGTATTTTATCTTGTTGGGACATTTTAATTTCCAAATCCAACGATAGTTCCTCTTGACTACGCCTTTCGTGCATTTTAAGGTTCTAGTTTTAATGGCCTGGTAAGCTGAGGCAGTACTAAACTCCCCATTCGAGTTTAACGACCAACAAGGTTTATCCACTGGATTCGATACTCTAGGTAAATAGATTCTCAGGATCTCTTTTAAAACATTACTTGGTATGACATCTTGAAGGTCGTCAAGTTTCCAGCTTCCATTTAGTATAATGGTAGCTACTGTTCTACTTGTTTCATTCTGGTCAAGGGGGCCATTAAACAAAGTCCTTAGGGGTGGGTGGTTTGGTATCCAAGCATCATTCCACATATTTATCTTCTTACCACTTCCTACGTTCCAGTGTATATAGCGCTTGGCTATCTCCCATCCCATCCTAATGTTTCTCCATAATATGCTACTACCTTTTCTAAACAGCGTGTTGGTTATACCGCCTAGAGAGTTAGTGTATAGGCTAAGTATAGTTCTCGCCCAAAGTGTAGTTGGGTTGAGGAAGAGTCTCCAGGCTAGTCTAACTATAAGGGCTATGTTTTTCATGGTGCACTTTTGGACTCCTAGGCCCTCTTCTTTCTTATTTTCCGTTACTATATCCCATCGCACTATATTTAACTTTTTCTTAACATCAGTGGTGCCCCAAATAAAATTCCTCTGTATTTGGTCTATTCTTTTTGTAATAGTACTAGGAAGTTTGTACAGTTGCATTACATAGGTTGGAATGCTGTTTAGGGATGACTTAGCTAGGGTAGTTCTTCCAGCTATGATAAGAAACTTGGTCTTCCAGCTAGCTAACCTTGATTGCATATTATCCAGAATAAATTGGAAGTCACGTTTAGTTGGTTTTTGATAGAAAATAGGAAATCCTAGGTACTTTCCGAATTTGTCGCTTTTAGGGATACCCATAGTGCTAGTTATATCTCTAATAATAGTGGTTTTACAATTCCCTGAGAAGACAATTTTAGATTTATTAAGGTTAATACTTTGTCCACTAAGGTTGCAGAATTCCTGTAAAGTGCTGTTGATTGTTTGACACGTGCCCTGCTCCGCTTTTCCAATTAAGACTAAGCTTTCAGCAAAGAAAAGGTGAGACAGTTGTGGTCCTTTTTCCCGCAATCCGTACTGGTTTCCAAACTTTTTGGATGACTTTATTATAGACATTTCTAGATAGGACTTCCATACATAATATAAATATACAGGGTGACATGGGGTCCCTTTGTCTAATCCCTTTTTTTGGTTCAAAGTATTCCGTTCTTGTACCGTTAATTAAGATTGTTGTCTTACTCGTAGTCATACAAGACATGATTAGATTGATAATTTTTGGAGGGAAGTTAAAAAAGTGGAGAGTATATTTCACAAAGGACCATTCCAATTTGTCGAAAGCCTTTTCTAGATCTATTTTTATTATCAGGTTACCTTGCTTTCCTTTCATTTTTTTAAAATGGTTCAAAATTTCTTGTACTATGATGAAGTTATCTGTACCCTATCTATTTTTTAGGAAGCTAGCTTGACAAGGCCCTATTACTTTATGTAATAGGGGCTTAATTCTGTTAGCTATTATTTTGGTGATTATTTTAAAGGTCGTATTACACAGGCTTATAGGTCTAAAGTTTTTAACATTTTTTGCATTTTTGCATTTGGGTATGAGACATATATGAGTAGTAGTTATTTGTGGGTCTATACATGCCTTAGCCTACGTTTTGTGACAGAAATCAATTACTGCGGAACCTACAATTTTCCAATAGTCCTGGTAGAAGAATGGGTGTATTCCATCAGGTCCAGGAGCTTTATAAGGTTGAAAGGAGAATACTGCATTGGAGATTTCCTCTGTTGTGAGGATATCATCCAATGTTGATAGTTCCTCCTTAGATAAACTCGAGTCATGAACACTAAATGATCTAGTAGATTGGAGTTGATTAGTGTTAAAAAGATTATTGTAGTATGAGTATGTATAGTTTATAATTTGATGTTGATCGTATATCCAAGTTCCATTCTCCGTTTCCAGGGACAAAATTTTGTTTCTTCTTCTTCGAATAAGTGTGGTGGTATGAAATTTTTTTGTGTTGGTATCTCCCTGGTTCAGCCAGTTTATTCTGGATCTTAATTTCCAATAATCTTCTTCGTTTTTAAGGATATCGTTATATTCTTTGATAAGTTCGGTCTCCAGGTTTAAAAGAAAATCACTAGTATCATAACTAGGCGACGCTTGTAAGCCTTTTAAGCAAGCGTCTTAGAATTCTACTCTTTTTTATGAAGATGTCTCCACGACTTTTAAGGCCTCTAATAGATTATCCTTTTTTACCCAAGCTTTGCCAACTATCCTACTAAATTCAGGATGTGATGCCCACATTATTTCTAGCCCTAAAGGACCTCCTTCTAAGATACCCCACCTCATTTGTTAAAGATAGTAGAAGTGGGCAATGGTCCGAGTGGGTTCGAGGTAGGTGCTGAACCTATGCATCTGGATAGCCAAGCAGCCACTCATTATTTGCTAAAAAACGATCTAGACGTTCAAAGATAGTTACCTTGACCATCGCATGGACTTCCTGATTTGTGGTAGCAATTCCAGGATTAATTGCATCGTCCCAGAGGATCACAATGCCTCCACAGTTGCCCATCGCAGGAACCTCTATCATTCTTGTAAATGGAAAGTCTTCCAGTAAGGACTGGTGACTTTGCATTTTCGTTTCTAGTAAGGCTACTAATGTCTAAGAGCGAACGAAAGTTCCTTCTAAAGTTTGGTCCGTTACTTCCTCTACAGTTCCATATTATTATATTCATTGGTCTGTTCATGTTGGGTGGAACCATTATTAGTGGCAAATCCCTCCTGGCTCCCTGTTGAGGTTCCATTTCCATCAGGGTGGGGTTCATAACTAGTACATAGTTCCTTTCCTAGCCTGGAGTTTACCGGAGGACGTATATCTAGCGAGCTTTTTAAGAGATTCAGGTGGCAAACAAGGATTAGCTTCTTTTCGTATCTTTCTTTGAACACCATTACTTTTATTTCTCTTAATATCGATATCTCCGTTCTTTTTTCTCTCATTAGTTCTATAGTCTCTCCTATTTCTTCCTGATTCACATTTTGTGTAATACATAGTGGAGTGAAGATTATTAGGTGGGCTATATTTCTAATCTCCTTCACAAAAATTGGCTAGTGTAGTCATTGTACATGTTTACGCCTCATTTCATTATGTAATAGGTGTGTATTAGTAGGGTCGGAGCCGGAGAATAAAGTATGGATTTGATCGAAGTTTATCTGTGGATATATATAACTTAAATCACGCAAATAAATACGTCGATAAGGCTAAAGACTAATGTATATAATTGGTGGTTGATAATGACAAATGAACAATTTAGTAATGAACAGCTTAACTTTAGAAAATGCCATTATTAATGATATTTGGAGACGTTCACGTACCCTTTAGGTGTCATCTTACTTGGGGTTCTCCTTTTCAACACTATGAATTATGAAAATGACCATAGAATAACGTCGTGGAATGTATCTTTCATTTTCAAACACCAAAAATTGGTTACCTCATAAATTCAATTTATATAAATTTTTCATACTATATGAAATTATTTATTTGGTATGATGAGAATTGTTAAAGAATGATAAAAAAAAGGTTTCATATTAGTGGTTAATGAGATGAGTGAACTCCCGATAAGGCTTGGACAATCCTAATGAAAAAGGATGAATTTACGTACAATATTCTATGCCAATATGTCACAATTATCGAATAACTATCGTTGAGTATATATCAGATTAATCATTTTAATAATGATTTCAATGTTCTGTTACGCAATAATAATGCAATAAAAAGGTGAACATAGCTTTCTAAACTCCAAATCAAATCATATATTGTTAAATTAAAGGGGACAAGGGGGAATTAAGTGACACAACTCATCCTTTAATTAGTATTATGATTAATTAATTAGGAGTACATGTTAATAAGAGTTTGGAATTGCAATTACCTACCCATTGCGGCTCAACGCCACAATTTTCCCTTTCTCTCACACCTTTCCCATTTTCATTGGTCCTCTGAGTTTTAAAGGACAATATTATCTGTTTTTTATTGGGCTAAAACAATCTAAAAATTAAAAAACAATCATCATTAAGCTTTGAGAGATTCAGGATCAGGAGTCGAGTCCTGGATTAAGGTCGGATATTGAATCTTGAGCCGAAGTCAAAAGTCAAGTTTTGAGTCGAGTTAAAATTGGAAGTTGGGTACAGAGTGATGTCGGATCTCGAGTTACAGTTAGGGGTAGGAGTCAAGACCTAGGGCATTGGGGGTCGAGAGATGAGTTCTGAATTAGGAACAAAAATCAGGTTTCAGGTCAGGGTTGAGAGCTGGGTCTCAAGTTAGCATAGGATCGGGAGACATGTCTTGAGTTGAGGTCATAATTGGGGAATGAGTCAAGGTCGGATCCCGAGTCTTAAGTCAGGTTCAGAATTGAGAGTCGAGTTTTGTGTTAAGATCGATATTCATGTCTCGAATTAAGGTTGAAGTCGGTAATCAGATTTCAGGTTTCAAATCTGAATCGAGAGTCACATATCGAGTAGAGATCGAGGTAGGGAGTCAAATTTCAGGTTGAAGTCTAAAAAAGGTTTCAGCTCGGAGTCAAGAGTCGAGTACCTAGGTTGGAGCTGGGAACCGACTCTTGAATAATGTACACTTTAAGGTATAGTTTGGTTAAAAATCTAGTTATATCTCGAAATTACAACCAAAAATATAATTGTGTAATGATAACCATTATAAATAATCGCACTTTCAATCTCGGTTATAATATATAATTTGAATCCCATAATAAATAGCAATTCCACCTTTATATGGAATAAATTATCTCATAATTATCGTATAAATTTATCTTGATTTTAACTTATACCTTCAATTAAACACAATAGAAATATAAATCCAAATTTTGAATTGAAAAATCCACTTAATTTCTCCAACCAACCCCCTCCCTAATTATACATTACTTTTTTTTTTCCGCTTAATTTTTAAATATGAGAAAAATATGAGACTTTATTAGCACGTACAACGCTTTTGCCTCGAAAGATTATGAAGATTAAAAACATACGTTATCTATTCTTTATACTAAGGATCTTTTGGGCGGTGCCATTTTTTGTTATCTTTGAAGAATACACCATTTTTTCTAGTCTTTGGTCAAGCACAACAAGAAATTACGTATACATTACTGTACTAATTAAAGAAGTGGACTGTCAGTTAGTTCTTATCAAGTTCCTTAAACTGTGGAAAAACTGTAACATTTGTGTACAACTACTTTGAATGAATTAAATATTACTTTCTCCGTTTCATTTTATGTGAGATAGTTTAACTCGGCATTAAGTTTAGGAAATAAATGAAGACTTTTAAATCTTGTGGTAAAAAATGAATGATTTAGAAATTTTTGTGGCTGTAAATCGTTTCATTAAAGGTAAAATAGACATTTTAAAGTTAAATAATTACTCCCTCCGTTTCAAAAAGAATGATCTCATTTCATTTTTAGTATGTTTAAAAAGAATGACCCATTTCCTTTTTTGGAAACACTTTAACTTTCCACATGACATGTTTAAGGCCACAAAATTAAATGACATTTTTGTACATTTGACATAACTTTAATTTAGAACCACAAGATTTAAAAGTCTTTTTTTTTCTTAAACTCCGTTCCAAGTCAAACTAGGACATTCTTTTTTAAATAGAGGAAGTACTTAATATAGAAATGTGTCATTCTTTTTTAAACTGACTAAAAAAGAAGTAAGTCATATAAATTGAGACAGAGGAAGTAGTTTCTTGTAGATAATAGATAAAATTAATTTTTATAGTACTCAACTCTCACTTATTTGAGTCGGAAGAAAGTAATAGTTATTGTATATTAGAAAGACTCTAAACCATCAAAATCATATCTAATGTTGCTCAAACTCTCAATATAACTCAAAAAGTATGGACAATTTAAACAAATTACCCCCTCATTTATGTTTTTATAACCAATTTGTTGGTTATAATTAATTAATTTTCATCCACCCCCCTCTGTTTGCCACACCAATTTGTGGCGTTATCTAATGTAAACAAATCTATTTTTCCACAGTACCACCGCCCAATTCTATCCTAAAAATCAATCAAAACAAATTCAATACATGACAAACTGACTTAACTACCTGTTTATTTCTTGACTACACGTGTACAAATATCTACCCTTAGATTTCCCTTGTTGCCACGTGTCATTATGATCTCTTCCAACGTGGCAGCTATCAAAATCCATGACAAATTATAAAATAAAATAAAATCCATTTTTTCCCCAATTCCCTATTATTTCTTTATTTGATATAATAATATAAAGTGTGGACAATCTTTGGGAAGGTCCCTTTCTATAAACATGAATCGCCCAAAACTTTACTGTATAATTTCACCTTTCGTGTAACCCAAGTGATAGTTTCTCTTTATTGAGACAAAACAAGATGAAAATATATCTTTTCTTTGTACGATGATGTGTGCAAAGATCTCTAGTTCATTTTGTTGGGATCACAAACTCCGAATAGATCTTGCATGCATAATAAAATTCAAATTTAATGAGAGTTTCAATACAGACTCCGAACACTGAGTGTGAAATAAAAAAAAATTATTCAATAAAAGGTAATTGTCCAGCGGAAAAATTAGCTAATAAATATATAGTATTGTATCATTAAGTATAATACATGCATATTAATGATTTTGACTGAGCAATCAAATGTAAAGTATCGCCCAAAAATAACAAGTTTGCAATATGAAGGAAATTTCTAGTAACAAGAAAGTTAAATTGTTTTTTTCCGCAAAATAAAATAAAAAAGTTAATTATTTCTTTTTAAAAAAAATTGTAAAATTTAAAGTGAACAAAGTAAAACTGTACGAATAGACAACAAGATCTTACTACATTGATTAGTGATTAAGAGGCCACGCATTTAAAAGTAGTTTTGTGGTGAATAAACAATTTCAAGCAAAGAATACCCTCAACTATAGAGACATCAAAGAGAAGCTTCTTCCAGGTTCTAGGTGATGATCCCCACTCACAAATAATTGCATTTGTTACCAATAATATATACTCCTATTAAATTATACCTATCGTCAGTGTAAATAATATTTTTATATTATTGATCACTTAATAATATAAAATTTGTGATCATAAAATTAAGATAAATTACTTGTTATAATAGGTAAACGTAATTTGATTGTGTAAATTTTTTTTATACCGATGACATATATTGTCATACCTTCTTCCTTTTTTTTTGAAATTTATGGATGTGTATTACCATTCTTTTTTCCATATTTTTCTTCTATAAATACAAGTTTCAAATCATTCATCCACATTATTTTTAAAAACAGAATTAAACGCTCTTTTGGTCTTGTCACTTGTCACTATTAAATATTTTCTTCTTGTTGTCTCTTTATAATACTTCACCTGATTAACTACTGCTACTATATATATCGTCCTCTTTCTAGCAAATATAATCCACCACCAAAAAAACACAAAATTTTAATTTCTCATCCTTTCTCAGCTTTATATTTTTAAAAAAGTTAATTTCTTGTTTATATCAAAAGCAAAAAATGGGAGTTTCAGGGACACTGGAGTACTTGTCTGAAGTATTTAGCAACGTTAAGAAGAGCAAGAAAAAGAAACAAATCGCGACTGTATCCATCAAGATTAGAATGGACTGTGAAGGTTGTGCTCGTAAAGTTAAGAATGCTCTCTCTAAAGTTAAAGGTATATTTATTTTTAGAGTTTTAAGTTATATATATCGTTACATATTTTTTATACCAATCAAAAAGATAAATTTCTTCAAAATAAGTTATTAAACGTAAAATCACAATAATGTCTTTTTTTTTTATTACCTATCATGGCAACTTTACATGTTATAACACGTCTACTATTTATGGACCACCTACATGTATCTTTTTTAATAACTTGATAGTGTAAAAAAAAGTTAAAAGACCTTACAAATACAAAATTTTATCGGAATAATCTAAGAATTTTCTTCGTTTTAATTTATGTGACTTTATTCTGAGTTGAATAACATCAAACTAACTATTTTTTTTTGTGTGTGAATTTTTGAATAGGTGCAAAATCAGTGGATGTGGACTTAAAGCAACAGAAAGCAACAGTAACAGGATTTGTGGAGCCAAAAAAAGTGTTGAAGGCAGCACAATCCACTGGCAAAAAATGTGAAATTTGGCCATATGTGCCATATAGTATGGTGGCACATCCTTATGCTGCTGGTGTTTATGACAAAAAAGCACCTCCTAATTTTGTAAGGGCAACTACTGATCCTTCTGTTGCTCACTTAAATCCAGTTGAAGAACAATATTCACTTATGTTTAGTGATGAAAATCCAAATGCTTGTAATATTATGTAGTACTTAGTTAATTATAAGTTTTTTTTTTCTTGGTTATAAAGTATACTTGATCCTTTGTGTATTTTTATTATAAGAAAAATCGGTTACTGTGTAAAGAATTTTGATTTGTGAATTAAAAGTATATATCATGATTGTCTAATAAGAGGAGTTTGAATTTTATGAGTGTTTGTTTGATTGAATTGATCAGTTTGCGTAGGAACGAGGTTTAAGTCTATCGGTTTATGATATATATCATTGCGCTTCTACTTGACACCTATCTATCGTATGACAAATGACTCATTTCATCGTGAACTTCTCTTAAATTTTATCGTAATGATAAATGACTCGTTTTACCGTAAACTTCTCTTGAATTCTAAAAGAAATTTAATAATTTGAGAACCTATTAATTTTAATAATAATTCTGAATCCCGCTACTTTGTAAGAATATTATACTAAATATGTTGTTATTTTAGTTATTGATAATTCATAGCTTTCAATTAATTCATAGGTAGTAGGAGAAGAGATGGGTGTATAATATAAACCCTTAAATATCGATCCGATTAATTTAAATTTGTATAAAGTCAATTTGAGGGAAAATACATTTTGTATATCAATGTACATTAGCTTACCATATTTACTTGATTTAATAGTATGAGAAAATATTAATGAATTATAATTAAGTGATAGTATTAATTATAATTCGACAACGTTTGAATGGTCCCTTTATTCCTCAAACCGTGGAAGTGGCAATGTGAATACAGCCACCGGAGTCAAATATGGTCGGTGAAAGTAATAACAACCTTATCCATTAGTGCAAAGTTAGTTTGTTGAGTCAAATATACATTTATATGATAAAACATGTACCAACCTCTTAGATACATAAAAAAACCACAAATATATTCTGATATGAGCACATACTAATTAACATGTTATTTTATATGATCAAGTAGATTATGATACATGGACGACGCACAAGTATTTTTATACATGTCATAGAAATATTTAGCATTAACTTTATGTATTTAGTATTGATTTGATATATAAAGTATCAATTTCTTATGATATATTCAAAATACATGTATGTAGTATCAACATACATGTATGTAGTATCAACATACATGCATGTGTGTACATATGAAATGCAACTGAAACATATCAAATTAGGAGTAAATCATGACTAAAGAGTACTTGCCATATTTTAGGAAAATATAATTTGACTGGTTTTAAGAGTCGCCACTTAATTTTAAAAGAAAAATTAAGAAAAACCATTGTTTTCAAAAGACTAAAACATGAATCTGATGAAAACTTAAAAGGGGTTCGAGGTTCTTATTAATATTCCAGGAAGGTTTTAAAAGCACCTAGAATATCCACTAATGTGGTTTTCCGACAATTAATTTTTTGGCTAAAAGTACTTTAACTTAATTTGAATAGAACGATTGAACTATTTTATAGTTGAGATGGTTATAAAAGGGGAAAAGGAAAATATTGACCTACAATCTAAGTAAGATACTTCTCAAAATTTATTCTTTTAAGTCTTTTGAAAGATGATCGATTTAGTTAAATTGTTAAAACGAAATGAGCGTCTTTCGGGGATTTGAACTTTTCGACCCTAAGATTAATGGCAAATATTAACAAGTAAATAAACATAATAAAACAAAGAGGGAAATTTTTTTTGGCCCAAGTATGGTTTTTTCTGTCCGCCTGGACCAGTACTTGGACCCATTTTCATTTTGGGCCTTCGGCCAATTTGAGTCACCTGCACCTGTCCTATACTAACGTAAAATAAATATTTTTTCTTTGGGCCTTAGGCCCGATTTTCACCTGTCCTAAATCCTAACAAAATAATGAACATAACGACTAAATAGGCTTACGCCCAATAATAACAAAATACAATTTTTGTATAAAGAGTGGGCCTTTGGCCCAATCCCTTCAATTCTCATCCGCTTTCACATTTTTTCAACTCCGAGACCTGTACGTCGATTTTCAACGGCCGATTGACTCGATAAAGGAATTTTTGGGGCCTTCGTGACCCAAAGGAAAATGTAAGGACGGGGTCCGTGAAGACCCAAACAAATTTCACATGCAACGACAAAAAGGAATAGAGATTAGTATACTAAAAGGAAAGGAGAAAGGGGGCAGCTACATTTTATACAATTAATAATGACGAAATGATGATTTAATAGGCATCAAATACATATGTATATAATATGTAAACCAAGAAAGCACTACTATGACATTTTTGGGAATGAGATACAGTACAAAACACGTCTTTAGCATAAAATAAAATAACAAGAATAAAGAAAAATAAAAAATTGGATAACAGGCAAGTATGTCATTATGCTAATGAAGAGCAAATATTATAAGATTATTTTAAGCATGATGAACACATTTTCTTGGTCATGATCCATGTTAGGCAACATTTAGGATAACCCGGCAAACCACAAATCACAATGAAGTATTAAAAAAAAAAGGGACAAAGAATGCCTAGAGTGAAACATTGGCTAATAATCTATCCTTAATAGTTGATTACCACCTTGGCATGAAGAGTTATCATTAATCATGTAAACTACATATAAAGTCCTAAACAAATAATAGCAAAAAGGCAACTTAAAGGGTTGTGAAGAACATTGACCAATCCGGCATAATTTGAAAGCAATAACCACATAATTTAAGCTATGGTGTCACCCAAAATTTGTAACGTACTACGGATAGGAACATACACTACATATACAAATACAAAACTTGTTAACAAGGGCGAGCTTCAAAATCTTTAAAGGGCAAATATGAACAGGCTGACATGATGAGATGATCCTAAAAGAGAAACGAACAACGATTTTGAGAACAAAACAAGGGTCGAAGCAAACTACGATCTAGACAAGAACAACTTCACATTTTTATGAGCTTAACTACAAATGGTGAGTATTTTCGACTAGGCATTTGAGCAAACAACAACATAAACTCGAGTCTTACATGCCTTGCTAACAGTGGAGCAATCATGGGACTTGAAAAACAAGCTAATAAATCAAGAAGCCATGGACAAATCAACATACAAGTTCCAAATTAACTAGCTTAACATTTTGCTCATATTTTTGAAAAGAAAATGATTTTAACAGATCACGAGGAGAGTTGAGATAACAACCACAAAAGTTATTTCGGCTATCCTAGCCTACATCAAGCGCACCGTGCAACCAAACCATAGAGAGCAAGCGAATAAATGCGAAAATCAAAAGAAAACTAGAGTTGAAAGGTTCATGGAATTTTCAGCTTTTCGTCAACTAGAAAGGTTTAACTTTAAACAACTAAGACGCATTGATTCTAAACCGAATGACCTTTCAACAGACAAAGTTATGAACAAAAAAAGAGAACAGAGGCATTTTTGAAAGGAAGAAAACAGACCAACAGCCCATTTTATTTCATGCCAAACAGAACATCAAATAAAAGAGTTGAGACTTCGAATAAGTTTACCTTTTTAGGTGCAACGAGCTGAGACGACGAGCTTGAAAGACAGCAGCGAGTTCCACCACACAGTCACGAACGAAACAACAAACGAGAGATCTAGATAGTAACTCGAACTCGAGCCGACTTAGAAGAAACGATGATGATTCAAACTAGAAGAATGAGACTCCGATTGGAACTAACTCTTTTTCCTCCTTTTCGAATGTGTTTCTATATATATTTTCTGACTACCTGCTTAAGCTATTCTTTTCCTTGGTTTAGAAAATTTTCAACTCAAAAAATCTACCCACTTTTCTCACCTAAAAAAAAAATCCCCTATGACTAAAAACAGAGGAGATATTTATAGAAGAGGTTCAAGCTCTAGGATGTCATTTGGGTGGAATTTTTGAGTTGAAAAAGGTGTATTTTGAAATTTGAACTAAGCGTTCTTGGGTGAACATAACCTTCACGTGATCTGGTCAGATTTATGCTCGAAATGGTGAGTTCGTTTCTGAAGCCATATCTGCTATGTGTTGGACTCATATGCATCTTGATGGATATATTGAAATAGATAAAGCAAACTTGCATGAAAATGGTGTAGCATTTTTTTATCTTTTTGGCTGACAAAGTTGAAATTTCCTTGTATTAAAAATGAGAAAGAAGACAAGAGGGGGGCTGCTTAGGATTATGGTTGCTGGAGATAATTAAGGTGGGCTGGGAATTGAGTATAGTGGGCTGATTTGGAGCAGAATTGTTGTATTGTATAGGCTTGGTGTGCTGATGGGTCTTTTTGAGACAAAAAGTGGGCTGGAAATTGCATTGTTGAAAGAATGTCCAGCCCTGAAAATTGGAGAGGGTCGGTTGAAGTTGTTGTACGTATGTGATGTTGTTTGGAATTGTATGTATTGTTGTATGTTGTAATATATGGGAATGGGTTAGTGGGTATTGAATTTGGGCTGGAGGAGCTGACCCCAAATGTTTGATCTTGCAATTGGGTTGAAGAAATTGGCCAAAATTGCCATAATAACCAATTGGATTTCGATTGAAATTTAATCGATGGCTTTGATCAACACTTAAATAAGATGAATTTTTCATAAATTAATTAATGAGCTTCTTAATCTTAACGAAATGAAATAATTAACTTAATAAACTAATGATTCAAAAGTATAAACTATTATATAACTAGACTACTTTTAATAGAATATTTAAAATAAAATCTTTTCGAGATGATTTTCAAATATTAATAAAATATACTAATTATAGATATATAAACTTATATGAAATATATATTATATATAAATTATGAAAATCGACCAAAATCACTTAAGATGACTTTGCAAAGTATTTGAATTTTATAAAACTAATTATTATAAATCATTTGGAAATTAAGAAGCTCGTGAATTAATTCCTATCGAAGAGGGTCAAAATTGGGTGTTAACAATCATGACTAAAGAGTACTTGCCGTATCACTAATAATTTTTTTTTTCAATATTCTTCTCATTTTTTTAGCATCAGAATTTTTTTCTATAGATACAGATACATGTACATTTTATCAGATACATAAATTCTTAATCAGATACATATTTTGATCATTTTCTCTCATCTTCTTCCCTTCGTCTCTATCTCCTTTACGGCCAGAGACCGGCGACGCCTTCTTTGTTCGTCTCTACACTTCCATGAAATCATCATTTTCAACAAAAACTTCATCAAATCAGTGGGAAACCCTCTGTTCTTCATTGCTCTTTTCCTTACCGCCAACACGAGCAACCAAAATCCCAACAATACTATTCTAAATGATGAACACTGTAAAATATGGTCAAATAATTAATAGATTTGATCTATTATTGTAACAGTTTCTACTCTATGCTACTTAAGTTGACATCATTTTTGAAAATTAATCAGACAAAAGATATATTAAACAACACATTAAGTTGATTTTATTCAGAAAATCGTATCACTTTTCAAAAGATGGAGACATCATAAGTAAATCTTAAGCAACCACAAACGTGGGAGGGGAAGGATTAAGAAGAAAGTGATATGATTTAGAGTGAAGAAGTAAATTAGGGATATAATTAAGTGAACAAAGCTTTATTTTAGGTTATTTTTAAGGGAAAATGGTATGAAATAGCAAATTATTAATTCAAATTAAATGCTATAGTCATAGTTTATTTTAATTGTAATTCGCTGCAAACACCCCCTTTTTTGCCATCTGATTCGATATAAAATTAGCCATTTTCGGTATACAATTAGTCATTTTATACATTTCGGTATAAAATGTATAAAATGCGTTTGTGTTTGTATAAAGCGAGAGAAAAGTGTATATACAAATACAAATACATATATTTTCGTCCTATACACTTGTAATTATACAAATACAAATACATATATTTTTGTCCTATACACTTGTAATTATACAAAAACAGATCTTATTATACAAATTACAATGTATAAATGAATTTATACAAAACTGAACAATTTGTATAAAATTGGATGTTTGTAGTGAATTATACAAATCAAAAGCTCCATAGCAAACATAAAATTTGCTATGGAGCGCAATTATGCAAACTATAGCTATAACATACAAATATGATTTTTATGTTTGCTATATGTGAAAGTTACTCTATTTTTAAAGAGTAATGTATCTCATTGTAGCTGACTTCAAATCTGTTGCATAATTATTAATTAATAAATAATTGGATAATTGATAATTATTTGAAAGTATAGATGTAATTAGTAGATATGGTATGAATATATGTCTAATTATACATTTTTTCTTATTTTATTATTTAGAATCACTCATTTAGCAAACAAAAATGATCTATTAAAGAAGAGTTTATTTTGGCTTCAAATACAAAAATAAGAAGGGAAAAGGCCTAAATTTACTTCTGAATTTGTCTTGAAAGTTAGTTACACACTTAAACTAGCATGGTGACGTATTAAACCTATGTACTATTTAAAAGCGAATACATTTACCCCTAAAACTGACGTGGTAAAAAAATTTAAAATAAATAAATAAAGTGCGTTTAATGAGAAATAAAACAAAATAAATAAATTTAAAAAAAATCTTCTTTCCAGCACCACCCTACCCCTCACCCCCACCCCATGCCTCTTCTTTTTCTTCGAACCCTACCCGCATCGTCGTCTTCTTCTTCTTCTTTTTATTTTTTTATTTTTCATCACCTTCCATACTCGATTTTTATCAACCCCACCCCACCTCCACCAGAATCCTCCGCCCTCCCTATTCCTTACATATATTTAGATTAAGACTACAAGATTAAAATGTCATGTTTAATTACTTGATCTCTATATCCAATCAAAATATAAATAAAAACAATAACTAAAAAATTAATAGCTACAACAAATTAATTAAATGAGTTAAAATGAAGGAAACATATGTAAACAATAAAGTAAATCATAATAAAGGATGTTGAAACAAGAAACATGATTTTTTATTCAAACATAAAGAGTTTTACCAAGGAAATTGATCACTTGAAATCAACAATAAATTAAAACAACAAAAGCTAAACTTGAATAAAGAAGTTCAACACTTTCTACTTATGAAATTGAAAAGACTGAAACGGGAAAACATGATTTGCTTAGCCATGTGATTTTTTATTTATGATAAAATAGCTCCAACTTCAGCATAATATTCTTTAATTGCTCGAGTCAATCACCTTTTTACCCTTGTTGCCACCTTGAGGCTTCCTTTCAATTTTAACTGGCACAATTAAAAAATCAATGAACATTAATATATGTACGAAACTATTTCATTTTCATTTGACTTACAATTTTAAAAATTTAAAAGTATTAAAAAAAATGACTTACGAAAGCTTGGATGCTGCTTAAGCATACGCAAGTGAGGATCCAGTGGCAGACCTTTGTCAGCAAAGCTTGAATCATATAACCCATTGCCAACATGGCTACATTCAAATCAACAATTATTATTAATATTTTCACAACTAATTTATTGTATTTTCATATAGTACAAAATAAACTCATGATTT
Source organism: Solanum tuberosum (assembly GCF_000226075.1). Lineage (NCBI taxonomy): Eukaryota > Viridiplantae > Streptophyta > Magnoliopsida > Solanales > Solanaceae > Solanum > Solanum tuberosum. The sequence continues at coordinate 690,753 of NW_006239092.1, read as the reverse complement.
TATTTTATTTGTAATTCATTATATTTTAAGAAGTTGTCACATAATTAGTAGTAATTATATATATATGGAATTTTTTTTGTTCATAAACAAATAAATCAATTTTAAATTCCTAGAAATATTCTAGTTTTATCAACAGAAAAAAGAATGTTACCTGGTCGCTCGTGAGACTTCTTTCTTCCTCCTTTTAATTTCTTGCTCAGCAGCTTCTTTCTATAGTAATTTCATCAAAATTGAAAATTACATATTATTTTATTATTCTAAACTGTTATATATAGTGAATAAAATTATTTTTTCTTAAAAAAAGAATTTGACAAATTCAATTATTAGGAATGAGATATACTCTTGAAAAATAAGATTCATCATGTGTCCTTGACATATCATCGCGTGCATACCTAGCCTGTATTTATTTATATTAGAAAATTGGCTTTAAGTAATATTTCATAGTAAAGAAATATTAATAATTCATTGACAATTCAAATACGCAAATATAGTAATAATAATTATAATAATAATAATTATAATAATAATAATAATAATAATAATAATAATAATAATAATAATAATAATAATAATAATAATAATAATAATAATAATAATAATAATAATAATAATAATAATAATAATAATAATAATAATAATAATAATAATAATAATAATAATAATAATAATAATAATAATAATAATAATAATAATATGAAATCATTCAATTGTGAAATTTCCTTAATTGGAGGAACAAAATGCCCAATGGGGTTAGCACTATTTTCCTATACAAAAAAGGAGTACTAAAATTAAAAAAAACACATAAATTAACATAATAAATAAAAAACATAGTAAAATTAAAAACAAATAAATAGAGGATGTCAAAGAAACATACCTCCGCAGGTAAATATGAATTTGGCGGAGCTTCAAGGTCAATGATTTCATCATGCACGCTCCTAAATTAAATATAATAAATCGAGATGTATTTGATGGTGTTCACACAATAGTTTGCCGATTAAGTTTTTCAAAAAATATAAATAGAAAAAAATATATGAGTAGCCCATAAAATTAAATTAAAAATGTATGAACATAACACTTTATAACATTCACATTTTAGACATTAAAAGTATGTTTAGAAAATCAAAAGTGAAAAAAATGTATTTAATATCTCTTACACTTTTAGAGAGGGTAAATTTAAAAATTCAGTCCGACATATATAATAAATAAACAAAGAAAAAAAATTATGATATCACAACAAAAGTATTTGCACAATTTTTTCTTGTAAACGTAAACGCAAATTAAATCTCTAATAAATTTAAAATATTTATACATTAGAAACACAATTTTGTGCAAGAATTATTTTGATAAAATAAAATCTGGTCATGTAATCAAACTTACTTATGTAAAAAATAAATAATTAATACCTGTTCGACACGATTGGGAAGTTTGAATGATTTTCTGAATTATCATTGGTTTGAGACCTAAATAATCAGTCAGAAAAAAAAATTAAAGTTTTTAATAGTGGTCGTGATTTGTAAAAGAGACTGTGCAATAATTTTGTAATATTTGGGTGGCGACTGATGATAAATGTGTTTTGATTGAGAATTGATAGTAGCTTTATTATACTCTAAATTAAATTTTAAAAAATAAAAATGAAACAAACTTACATTGTTGAATAAAAAAAATAAGAGAGAAAATCAAAGAGCGATGACTTCACAGACGAATAATCAGAAAAACTTACAATAGAGTAAAACAATAAGCAGTCATACGGATCTTATTTATAATGTTCAAAATTTAATTAACTTTCCATGTGGATTGATTTTTCAAGATTTACTTACTTAATGAATTGAATAGAGAATATATAAAGTCAAACTAAATTTTAGTAATAACTTAATGGTTGTGTGAAACTAAATTGAGAAATTTAATTAAATTTCACTAGTTTATGAACTAATTACTTAGATACACTCTAGTTTACAATATTACGTATCTTATCATATTTTTGTGCGTCTGGATACATGTATCTCAGGATACATGGGGTCAATTTTGTTCTAGATATATTGTATCCAAGTGGATTCATATATATGTATCTGGGATAAATAACAAATCTCGCTCGCCACTCTCATATGTATGTAGTATCTCATATACATGTGAATCACACCAAATACATGTATATAGAGTGTATTTAGTGTGATTCACATGTATATGGGATACATAACAAAATATCATTTGCCTCCTCCCAATCTCACTCGTCTCACTTTCTATTTTAGTGTATCTGATTGTAAAAATACATGTATCTAAGTGTATATTTCTCAATATATGGTAGAAAAAGTTTAATTAGTGGTATGATACATGACATTTTAAAAGTATAGATGATAATAGTAAATATGATACTGAAGTAAATCTAATTATGTAGTTTGTCTAACTAAATATCTATAATAATCATATGATCAGTATATTAGAAAAATAGAATTTCTAGAAAAAAAATCATGACTTTATTTTATGGTATAATAAATAGGAATTGACTGAAAACCAAACAATTCATGTTAGGAAACACAATAATCATGGTCCTAAATATTTCGATCAACTGGTTTATAATATGTGTATCAAGTCTATAAGTTATGATAATTATCAGATATGCTATATACACAAATGTATGTATTTATGTATATATGTATGTATGTGTGCGTGAGCGCTATATATATAATATACATATTTATACATAGTATATACATTATTAATGTATAATATTATGTATATTTCAACTGTATAAATAAGCTAATTGACAGAACGATATATATTAACAACTTTTTCAGTAAAAAATTTCTTTATACATGAAATAAATATAGCAAAGAAATTGTCACTCTACACTAAAACGAACAAAAAAAATTGATAGTAATATGTAAATATTATATACTTTCAGCGACCATGTGCCTTAGCATTTGAAAGATATGAGCATTTGGATTCTCTTTCGTGCCTATACGATGGATTTGATACAATTAAATTCTATATATGCCTATATATGATGGATTTGATACAATGAAATTCTATTTATGCCTCTAGTCAACTATATTTATCGTATGTAAATTCATATAATTTCTATATTATGCCTCCAGTCAATTATATTTGTTGTATCAATATTCATAGAATTCTTAGATTTGACTCTAGTCTACATTATTTATGGTAACTAAAGTTAAACATAATTCTTGATTTTCCTCTAGTTTGCAATATTTATCACACACTTGAATACATATAATTTTTTAGATTAGACTTTTTTATTTGATGCACATGCATGCACCTTTAATGTATACGATCTTTAATGAACTTCATTTTACTAATAGTTTAAGCACTAATCTTCTTATATCTTTGCATAATAATAAAAAATCAATTTTCAATTATTGCGGATGATCAAAATACCATTTCAAAAAAGAATTACGACTTTATGCTATGGTACAAATTATAGGAGTGAGAACCAAAATATTCTAAAATGGGACAATTATACACTCCGATCAACTAGCTTACAAAATTTGTCAAAATGTATAAGTAGTGATACTTTATACCAAATATACATACACAAAATCTATGACTATAAGTGTATATTTATAGTGTAAGTTTTTATATATATATATATATTAGTAACTTTTTCAATAAACATGTCTTTTACATGAAAAAAATAATATAACAAAAAAAAATTATCTCTATACTTTAAGAAAAACAAAAAACTATCATTGATGAACTATAACATGATTGATAAACAAGCTATTCCCTTCAATTTTTCTCTTGCCTATTTATCATTGACTATATTGTGTAATTCTTTTTTAAGAATTTTATCTCGCAAAAAAATTGTTTGAGATTCATTTGTTCATGTTTTAAAAAACATATGGTTCATATATATATATCTTAAGAAAATTGATAGTTGTACCTAATATTATAGACTTTTGGCGAAAATAATTTTTGGCATTTAAAAAATCGGCTTACACTAAAAAATTAGACTCAAAGAATGTTATTGCAATATTCACGTTGTATATAATTTATATAACACAGATGAATATACACGATATACAAGCATATAAAGAGGATACACATTGATATATAGGGAATATATATAAATATACATTAGGAGACATATCTTCAGTCTCGGGTTTTTAATACAAAGATCAGCTCAAATTTACCTCAAAGCATCTTCAAACACCTTCAAAATTGACATTTAAGCTCCTCAAGATGCTTCCAAGAGAATACGATGTCACACAATCAAAATAAACCATAATTATACATTTAAAAGTCGAATTAAACATCAATTGCCTTTAATGGGGTGAACGATGATATAATTATTAAATTAGGTCTTAGACCTAACTCACACCCCAAAAGCTAGCTCAAAGAGAGGAGGATTGCCCAAGCATTATTAAGGAGTCCACCCATCTCATTAACCACCGATGTGGGACTTTTGTCATTCTTTAACACCCCACCTCACGCCCAGTGCTTAGCATCTGGTGCGTGAGCAATTTTGATTTTGAGGGCCCCAAAATCGGGTGAGACAGGCCCTGCTCTGATACTATGTTAAATTAGGTCTTAGGCCTAACTCACACCCCAAAAGCTAGCTCAAAGAGAGGAGGATTGCCCGAAGCATTATTAAGGAGTCCACCCATCTCATTAACCACCGATCTGGGACTTTTGTCATCTTTAACAATAATACGAGCCCTTTGAGTACACTTTTATCATTCACATCTCTACTTGCATGAATTATTAAAAATTGGATTAGACTTTTTGGCAAACTCAAGACAGTGACAAAAAATTATTATATATAAAAGTGAAAGATTCACATTTCACTATTCAAAAATTATTTAGGATTGTTGTTTTATTGTAGGTTACAAATTGACAATTTTTTGTCAAACTAGGTTGGGTTTGCTAATAACAACAAAATGTCATGTTCTGCTAATTTTATTTTCATTGGTACATTTATGCCATTTTCTCTTTACAAAACAGCTTAATTAGCGCATATTTGGACGAATATAAAAGCAATTAAATGCTTAGAACAATTTGCAACAACAGAAGCATAGAGTACAATTACTTGACAAGGTTATATATTACTCTATCATAATGACTGATCAAATTATATGTATGGTAAAACCAAAACATAAAGAATATGAAATCGAAAAACTTTAGTTTGTTTGAGTATATTTTTGTAGATTGGATTAATAGTTTAAAATCTTCACCTTGTTATTCTAAGTAACGTATTGGTCGACCAGCTAAAAATAATTATATTTGCTATCTAAATATAGTTTTAAATGTACATTACACTGTATAAAAAAATATTTTATATATATATATATATATAAATCCATGCTGGCCATTATTTTTATGGACAATTTTCTTACGTTAATTTCATTTATATAATCCATGTTTCTGTTTTGCGTATCACTTTGTTATATATGGAGTAGGGAGAATGTTTTTTTACAATATAACTTTATTAAAATCGGTTTGAATAAATCATATGACAAAAAAACTAACGAAAGAACCAGGATTGTTAGAATATTAGTTTTGAACCATAATTCTTTTTATTTATCGGATTCCTAATAATGTTTATATAGAGAGAGTCGGATCAAAATTATTGAGTTCTAAATATCTAGGATATCAAATGAGCGAGATGAACTGTAACTGGTCAAGTCAAACTAACTGAGAATTATTAAATGAATTGGGCTAAAATTAATCCAAAAGTTACTTGAGCTTAAATAAGCTAATAATGGCCTAGATCATGACCCACCCAACTTGACCCTTTTTTTAAATAACCACATCCACTGAATAGAAACATTAAACTAAAAGCCCAGACAAAATGAGCACCTAGGAAAAAAAGGGCATATGCAGACTTTCTTTGACCTTCCCATGAGCTTCGTGAAGTGTTTCTGAACCAAAAAAAAAAGGAAATTTTACCTAAATCCCATAGTGATTAGAGCTAATTACATTCTATCTCTACTCTTTTTCAAATTACAAAAAATTCTTAAATTTAGTGGAATCCGGATACATCCCAAAACGTCTCAATACATTGCATTTCAGTTTCGCATACATCGCTCAATATCCTGATACATCACGTCTTTGTTTTGGATACATCACTCAATGTTTTGATACATCACATATGGGTGTTGTATTCGACCGTATATCACGTAAAGTGAGGTATTACGTCCTGATACATTGTGTATAGTGATGTATCCGACCTATACATCGCGTAAGGTGATGTATTACATCGCGTAAAGTGATATATTACGTCCTGATACATTATCATCGCTTGTAGTGATGTATCCGACCAATATATCGCGTGAAGTGATGTATCCGAGCGATATATCGCGTAAAGTGGTGTATCCTATAATAGGATAAAATAGAAATTTTGTAATTTTTAAATGACAGAAAATTTTAAAAAGTATAGTAATATAAGTTATATATTCAAATAATTTTTCCTTAAAAAATGCGTTAATTAAAAACTTGGTTTCCGCTTCTAGGATTTTTAAGTAATCATTTTACTCAATTTTATACATTATCATTTTAAATAAAATAATATGACATATTTGAACTTTCCTCTTTCCTTTTTGTTTTGCTGTTTGTTTTTATCTTTTTAGGCAATATCTTTTTGTTTGGTCAGTTTTGTTGAATTCGGTGTACTTGTACATTCATTTTTCATTAAAGAGAAACTTTCACATATATCAAACAAAAAAATCATATTTGTATGCTATAGTAAAGTTTGCATAATTGCGCTCCATAGCAAACATATAAATGTATAATTCGCTATACATATATACAAAAAGAAGCAATTGTATAATTCGTTGGCTCCTCTTCAGAATTGTATAATTTCGCTAGCAGGCCATTTGTATAAATTGTTGTTAGCCTCTCGTTTGTATAAATCGTTGACAAACATAAATTATACATTATACAAGCATAAAACTGGGCAGGGGAATATTTTTATTGTATAATTATAAGTGTATATGACGAATATATATGTATTTGCATGTGTATATACAATTTTCTCTCGCTTTATACAAACAGAAACGCAATTTATACACTTCTGTGTATAAAGCAAGAGAGGCGAGCACAGAGAGAGTGAGAGAGAGAGGAGAGTGGCGAGCGAGAGTTTGAGGGAGAGAGGCGCTGGCAAACAGTTTGCTACAGGACACAATTAAATCAAAGTGTGATTATACCATTTAATTTGAATTAATAGTTTGCCATTATGTACAATTTTCCCTTCATTAAATAAAAGAGGCCCATGGTCTCACATGGGGGTGTTCACGGTTTGGATAAAAATCGATTCAAACCGAAAAACCAAACCAAATCGATAAAATAAAACCAATTTTATTTGGGTTTGGTTTGGTTTGGTTTTAGATTTTTGAAAACTGATAGTATTTGGTTTGATTATGGTTTTATTTGAGAAAAACCGAAGAAATAACCATACTTAATATATTATTTTTATAAACAATTTTAAAGATCTTATACATATTTTCATTAAAATTTCTTTATAATTTATTTATTGAAAGCAAAAATGCCCAAGATGAAACATTTATCTTATTGATTTCATGTATATGAGTGAGTGTCTATGTCAATTCTTTGTGGAATTGAAAATGTTATTGTCTCTTCCTTCTAGGCCAATATAGTGAATTTTAAAGCTTTATTGATAGTAAATTTAGTGATTGAAAGTTTAGTAATTTAAGTCATTCTAACTATTTTTTGTTTTGAATGGATTGTTGTCGTTTTTTTCACATTTTAAATGAATTGTTTCTTTTATTTTTGTGTATGGTTAATAACCGAATAACCGAACCAAACCAAACCGAAACCGATAAATGTATATTATATTTGTTTGGTTTGGTTTTGATAATTTTAAAACCGATTAAGTTGATTTGGTTTTGATTTTGACCAATAACCGATCCAAACTAACCCGTGAACACCCCTAGTCTCACATCAAAAAAAATATTTTTTAAATAATAATAATAATACTAAAATGATATATTTGAATATTTTTATACACAAAAATAAATCCAAATTTACCTTCTTATATTGAAAATAATTTAAAACCTCATATATATATTCACGTCACTTATATTCTTGTTATTATTAATCATCTCGTATAAGTCCTTAATTGTTGAAAAGAGTAAACATGAAATAAGGAATTATAGACTTGGTCAAAATATTGACACAATAAATTCTGTAAATCAAAAGATTTCACAAAAGGATTCCAAATTTACGCATATATTATTATTATTATTATTATTATTATTATTATTATTTTATTTTATTTTGGCAACCAATGTGAATATTACCATTAACAAAGAGAAACTACTTACAATCTAAGAGCATCCAGACCTCAGTACCTCTAAAGGTATATTGAGGAATGACCTCAGTTTTAACTCTCTTGCAGGCATAGAGACGTTGGCCCATTGTAACAGCGCAACTGTTACCTTAGTAGCATATTCACACTCTACAAACAGGTGCATGTGTGTCTCCAGCATACCTTGTTGACATAAGCAGCATATATTGTCTTCTACATTTATTTCCATATTTAGTAGCCTTTCCTTTGTGAGCAATCCGTTTTGCATTACTAACCACATAATGATCCTCTGCCTAGGTAGTGATACAGAGTTCCAAACTAACTCAGCTACCTCAAGTTTATCTTGACTGCCAATCAGATCATGATATCCACTTGTAATTGAATACTTCCCATTAGCTGTAAGGTTGAATTGCCCTTGTGTATACCAGTGTTGCATCTTATCTTTCAAGGAATTTATTTTCCTCCAATACCAACTATTATCAGCTGGTGGTCTATGTGACCAAACTGTATCTGCTTTTATGTATATTCCATGCACCCATTTAATCCATAGTGATTCCTTTCTCATAGCCAATTGCCATAGAAGCTTTCCTACAGAAGCTACATTCCATTTACCACATCCTTTGATATTCAGTCCACCCTGCCTCTTTGGAAAACATACTTTCTCCCAAGAAACCAATGATACTTTCCTTTTGACCTCGTTGCTTCCCCACAAGTATTCTCTACATTTCTTATCTACCTCTCTCACTACACTTTGTGGAAGGATGAACACTGAACCCCAAAAACTATGGATTGAAAATAAGATTGCCAGTAGCACTCGAAGTCTGCCTGCATATGAGAGTTGTTTTGCATAAGTATGCTTGATCCTACTAGTTATTTTCTCAACTAGCTGATGGCATTCCAGCTTACCCCACCTCTTTGATGTGAGTGAGAGTCCCAAATATCTAATGGGAAAATTTCCTTGTGTGAATCCAGTAATAACCAGACGTTGTTCCTTCACCTGTTCAGTCACACACTCACACCTGCTAAGAATAAACTGGATTTGTCCATGTTGGCCACAAGCCCAGTGGTAGCACTGAAATGTAGTAAAGCCTCTATAACCTTAGCAGTAGATTTGATATCTCCTTTACAAAAGATCATCAAGTCATCTGCAAAAACCAGGTGATTCAATCTAAGATTTTTACAAATAGGATGAAACTGGAAATCTAGCAAATGTGACATGCTTTTAAGTAGCCTTGAGAGGTATTCCATAACTAGTACAAAAAGTAACGGAGATACAGGGTCTCCTTGTCTCAATCCTCTTTTTTCTTCAAAATATCCATAGCCTTCCCCATTGATCTTGACTGTATACTTTGGAGTTGACACACACATCATAATCCAACTGATTATTATTATTATTATTATTTTAAAGTTATCTTCGGTGTATTTTATTTATTTTTAATGTTTCTGGGAAGTATTGCAAACTTATTATGTAATTAATTTATATTTATTGTTTGCACTATTTGACAACTATGTTAATCTAATGCAGTGAAAATTGTACAATATCAAATTTATAAGATGCATCAAATTTAATCAAAAAGTAAATCTAAATCAAAGTAATCTTAAAAATGAATCACAATTGGGATAGTATTGGATTAAAATTTACCCTTAAAATTTAGTATGTCACTTTGAAAATGAGTTATGTGGACGGGCTACAAAACAACCCAATACAAAATTATTCCGTATTAATAATAGTAAAAATTAGGCAAATGACATAGTATAAGAAAGAAATTACTTCCTTTCCCTACTCTTTCATTAATTACCAAAAATCCCCTTTTTAGTGTTTTTCGGATACAGATACATAATATAGCAGT
>NW_006239092.1:660944-680374 GCF_000226075.1 Solanum tuberosum | reverse complement strand
TAGCAGCGCGGATACTTTAATTAATAACGGGCGGACACTTAAACTAATAAAGTATCCGGTTAAGTTGTTGGGGGGAAATAAGGGATTTTTGTATTTTAGTAAAAGAGTAGGGAAATATTGAGAATAGGTAAAGAAGTGTTGTGTATTTAAGTATTTTTTCCTTAATATTTTGAGTAAATTTACAGACCATCAATTTAAAAAAAAATCATATTTAACACCTCTAACCCCCCCCCCCCCCCTAAAGAAGTTTATCTAGTCCTATATTTTGGTGTATATATAATGTCAAGGTTGACTCCCGATCTACGAAGACTCTTATCTAATTTCATATTTAAATGTAGTTGGTGTATGATGTCGAGGTTGGCTCTCGCCCTTAGAAAGGAATTTATTGTTTGAATCAAACACTTATTATCATGTGATCATGCCATAGATAAGATGTTGCCGTTATCCAACAGTCCCTCACCCCTCTCTAGACCTGCCTCATGCAACATGTTGTTCTTGGAAATCGAACTTATGATCTTGATTGTGATACCACTTATTATGAATAAGTATTACTATCATACCAAGATTAAAAGTTATAGCTGATAATAGTAAGGGCGTAATTTTATTTTTTAATTATTGAACCCGCCAAACATGCATCATGTTCGATCATGACTTTGACCTGGGCCATCCTTGCCCTCTCGTAGGCCTTGCCATAGTCAAGATGTTGATATTACACAATAATACCTTTCCCAACACTTGCTTCATGTAACATGTCGTTTTTGGGAATCATACTCACAATTTTAACTCTAATGTCACTTTTTAGAATCAAATACTTACCATCATTCTAAAAATTTATATAACTGATAGCAAGAAAATTTTTATTTCTTAAGATAATTAAGCAAGTGTTATGTTCGATCAAATCTCTCGTGAGCCTTACCATTATGCAATTCACTATCAACTATATCAGATTGTTATGAAATGCTATTTAGTACAAGTTGAGGATGTGGTGGCTTAATATAATTAAAACACCCTTTATTGTCTATTGCCTAAAAGACGAACGGTTATAGCTGTGAAGTCATGCCAAAGTTTGCTCAGTCGTCGTTGGAACTGGAGATATAATGCTTTATCACCTTCTTGTTTATTTACGACAAATTTTTACTCGTTCATTATCTTAAATTAAAAATAATTTTTCACTATTACATGTCAATTTTAATGTATTAAGAAAAAAATAATTTTATTTTACTCTTAATATTAATTACTTATTCTTCATTCATTTTCATTATTTAAAACTATATATTAGTTAATCATTATTTTTTAAGAAACGATTTTGCGTAAAATCGAAGTTGAACAAAGAAAAGTGAAGGAGGGAATATAAGCCACGCAAATAAGCAACTTTTGTATTTTGGTCACATATATGATCCTCCTGCTGGTAGCAACTTTTGTATTTTTATGCTCTCGAAAATGGGTTTCGTTTATTTATTATTCTGGTTTAATTTCCTCTTGAATAATGCTAAATCAAAAATCTTGTTCTATTGAAATATATCCATATTGTTTTAGTGATAAATGTTGCCTTCCAATCGAACATTGGCAAGTGAGGCTCTAGAGATTAATCAATTTATGATATCAATAACGGAGTTAAAATTTTATACAAAAAAAATAGTCATAAATATAATTATTTCTGAATTGAATCTACTCATCTTAAAAAGTTTCTAAACCTCTTTTCTCAATTATTAACATTTTATTTCATGTCATTCAATAGTTTATATATAATTAAAAAAAACTAGTTTTTATTTATATTTATAAATATGTTTTTGTATAAAAAATTGACTCCAATTAAAAATAATTTATGTAATATTTTTCTAATATATTTTTTCAAGTAATTTTCATAATATAATTATTTTTTTAAAAAAAAAAAACTAGTTTTAATGTTATCTATATATCATCACCTCAATGTAGATATATAAAGGTGCATATGTGGTATAATGAGACTGTACGTGGTCCACTTGCATCCAAATTCTGGCAAATGGGGGTCTAACATTATTCAGGATATCAATCTACTGATTTTTATTCTTAGTAAAAAAAAAATTATCTGGAAAATAAGTGTTACGTTAGAAATTCAAGCTAAATAATAGTATGTTTTTTCAATTATACCTTATTTGTCAACTATCAAGTACTCCGAGGTAATATCTCAGATGGTCACTCAACTATGAACTCTTTTCTCATAAAGTCACTTAACTTTGGTTTTTAACTCATAAATCACTCAGCTATGAGTTCTTTTATCAGAAAGTCACTCAATTATAAGTTCTTTACTCAGAAAGTTACTCAACTTTGATTTTTAACTCAAAAATCACTCAACAACGAGTGTTTTACTTATAAAGTCACTCAACCATGAGTGTTTTTCTTAAAAAGTCACTGAACCTATTCAATTAAATTTTTTTAAATTAATATTCACTTACATCAAATTTTTATTTCTAAGGAAAAAAAGATTAAAAATAAATAAGTATCTATTTGAACTGCCAATTATACTATGCTTAAAAAATTATGTAACATCGCCTGTATACTATGCTTAAATTTTTTTCAAACTGTAACGATGTTCCTATAAACACAGATTAAACAAAGTGTAGAAAAAAAATCATATAACATACAGAATTTAAAGGTTCTTAAAATAATAAATCCTAACTATTAAATTTGGATGGAAAAGGTAAAATAAAAGAATCACTATTATATTTTTAGCGGATCGAGTTAATTAGATGAATAATCTTTTTACAATTTTAGTTAGAAATAAAATTTTCATTTAAGTAAATTTTAATTTTTAAAAATTAATTGAATAAGTTGAGTGACTTTGGAAGTAAAAAAATTACAGTTGAGTGACTTTTGAGTTAAAAATCAAAGTTGAGTGACTTTATGAGAAAAGAACTCATAGTTGAGTGACTTTCTGAGAAAAAAATTCATAGTTGAGTGACTTTTAAATTAAAAACCAAAGTTAAGTGATTTTGTGAGAAAAAAGTTCATAATTGAGTCGTCATATGAGATATTACCTCCAAGTACTCCAATCCTTTCATTTAAAGTTGCTTGTTTGAGTTTGAGTTGAAACAAAGTCTAAAAAAATAAAGATAATTTTGTAATTTTGTAATTTAAATTAAAGATATAAATAATATAATAAAATATCTTTTAATTTTGTAGTCTTAAACATGTTATGTGAAAAGTCATTTTAATAAAAACAACTTTTAGCAACAATAAATATATACATTAACAAAGAGTGCTAAAACTTTTATCGGTAGTAGTTAATTGTCATTGGATCCAATGTCGCTATAGGCTTTAGGGACATTTACAAAAAATGTTAATTGCCACTAAAAATACATATTTGGCGGCCATTAAGTTATTTTCGTTAATTAATATATTGCTGTTAAAGATCAATCTTGGTCTAGTAAGTTAGAATCAAAGAGTTGCCAAAGACGCCCTTTAACTTGGCCTTAGCTAACATCCGTGCCCTTCAATTTTGAGTTTGCATAAGTAAACAATTAAATTTATATAAAGTTGAACAAGTAGATAGACACGTCCTACCGTAAAACGGATAGTGAAAAATAAGTTGTATGGGCCAGACACAGAGAACCCAATGAACATAATTCTTTTTGGTTCATTGTCATAATCCAGTCCATTGAACCCCTAATACAAAATACAAAATAATGCACAAAATAAACAAGCCTTTATAAGTTCTTTTTGTTTCCTTTTTCAATTCCTTTTTACCCATTTTTTTCAACTTATACACTATTTCTCATCAAAGGTTAGCACTTCATATTTACTATCAAAATTCAACATCAACCATAGTACTATTAATTTTGTATCAATATTATGTGTGTGTCCATCATTAATTATTCTACCTTGTGACTTTTTTTCTTTGTTTGCATGGAAATTAAGGAAGAATATTGTATGGAATGATGGGAAGAGCAAAAATAGAGATAAAGAGAATAGAGAACAAGACAAACAGAGGGGTGACTTATTCAAAGCGTAGAAAAGGGCTAATTAAGAAAGCCTATGAGCTTAGTGTGCTGTGTGACACTGATGTTGCTCTACTCATGTTCTCTCCTACTGGTCGACTCACATCCTTCTCTCCAAAACAAAGGTGCTACGTAGTTTCTCAGATCATCATTCAATTAATAGTTATTATATTATTTCATGATCGACTTACATCCTTCTCTCCAAAACAAAGGTGCTACGTAGTTTCTCAAATGATCATTCAACTAATTGTTAGTATTTTTAATTTATTTATTTTTACTTTTCAATCTTAATTTTTTTTTATTGAAATAATAATCAGTAGTTGAGTGATTTGTTTTTAAATTTCATGCTAGATTAACAAACCATTAAATTGACTAAGTGAAAATATTGAAAAAGAAAAATAAAGAATTGTATATGCCGGCGCCTACAATTGAATTATTAGCAATATTTCTTGCGTGTTAATTTTTAACCACTTAAAATGAGGATTCCTATGTTTATTAATTAGTACTCTTTAATTAAAAGTTTTTGTGTGGATTTAACTCAAAACTAATTATTAGTCACCTCTTTTTCGCTGTTTTATTTCTCTATATTAAAATTCAATATTTATGTACTGGTGGCATGTAATTATATTTTATTTTAAAAATAGATGACGGGTTTTCTTTTTTCAGTCGTGTAGAAAATTTGTAATTAGAGAAAAATTCTTGTAAATTAAAGAAGAATCCGAATTAAATATTTGTTTAGAAAAAAATAGTAGTTTAACTGATTTGCTATCTGAACTTTCACCTTGTTGATGAGAGTTCGATTCCACCTTGTCATCCCTTTTAAATATTTTTATTTTTTCTCTAATTTATGGTAATCACTCACTTATACGTGTTTTACGGGATAATTAAACAGAATTGAAGATGTGTTTTCTCGTTTTTTAAATCTCTCTGAACGCGATAAAGGGAGGTACGCAAACAAATTCTTCATAATATTTATTTATTTATTTATCAAATTTGCTAAAATATCAACTCCTCTTTATAATATTAATATTAATTACTATTGTTTGTGTTGTTAAATATTACTAATATTTCTGTCTTGCAGGGACAAAGGAAATTAAAAATCTATATCTAGATATGATTACGTGGCAATCAAGCCATTGCTTTCTACGTGTCAGCATAACACATAATTAACGGTGCATCTGTACAAAAAAACATATAGTTTCGCAAATTATTGCCTCATATATTATATGGTTATAAATAAAATATGTGATTAATAATATTCATAATTTCAGTTGTGTAAAAAAGTTGTTTCCTTTTCGATTTTCTTTTTGCATGTCTTCTACATGATATATATACTACGCTATAGTTGACTGTTGACTAAGTATACTTTAATCTATATAAATATTTTTTTTTATTAAATAGATATAATAGTTGATTTCATCTGTTAATAAATCAAATGAGTTTTGAACTCAAATTCATAAAATTCAAATTCTAAATTTGTTGATCGATTTTAGAAATTAAAGATCTGAAACTTTTTATAAATTTATCGAGATACCAATCATATTATTACTTATTTCACTTTTTGAACGTGTTTATTATAATTTCCATGTATCAACTAACTCATACTTTTTCTTGTACTCATTTTGATTTTTTGATCATATCAACCTTGCAGTGCTCTCCTTGATAGACAGGTAAGATAAAAATGTTTTGACATATTGGTGATTAAATTTTTGTTTTTTAATTTTGAATATATCATTTTAATCTCCAGTAATATATGTTGATGTTATTATGTTTAGTAAGGAAAAAAAAGAGTACATTAACAAATAATATTACCAAGATCTTAGAAAAATACAAGAGAAAAATTAAAGGATCAAGTCTATCTCAATATTCATGCGCTAAATATTTATTGCAAGAAATATATAATTGAATTATATTTGGAATTTCATAAAGAACTTTCAGATTTTTTTTCCTTCTATTAATTTTTTAAAAACGCTCCTTTTAATTTAAATTTAAAGCATAGAGAAGTGACTAGTATATATCAATTATATCAAACTACTATATGCAGTAGTTTGAGTTGTTTTAATATCCTCCATGTTAGGTTTTCTGCACATTCAACAATAATGACATATTCAAAGTAATATGATAAATGAAGTCTGAAGAGAGTAATATATATATATGTCTTGCCCTTATTTGTGGATATGAAAATTATTTCCAATTCACCATTGGCTCAAAAAGAATTTCTTTGAAATAAGAAAAATATGACATTGAACTCCCTGCATACTCAACTACCTATATCTTTTTACCCTAATCTTCGACCACAATAGCTTCCATTTTATTTCTGTATTTATTTTCCTTTCCTTTGTTGATGGGTAAGATAATTAATATATGAATACTTTGTCTTGAAGCAGCAAGTGATGAGGAGTCAGAATCTTCTGGGGTTAGAATTGTCTTTTTCCACTACCTTTTCACCCCAAACTTCTTAATATAATACACATTACTCACACTTTAATTGTAAAATTTATGTGAAGGATGATGCATGGAACCAATCCAGCTGCTGCCTCTACCACCAGCCAAATTCATCAGGTATATATATGAATAGGATATAAAATTGCTTTCACTTTTACACATTTAAAACAACTATAAGTTGGTTAGCTTCTTTGTTATATGAGGGTGTTCTTTCACTACAAAAAAAGAAGTGGCAATATAAATACACAATGCTAAAGCCTTTACCGACATTAGTTAATTGCAATTGGATCCAATGTTGCTATAGGCTTTAGGGACATTTACAAAGAGTGTTAATTGCTGCTTAAAATACATATTTAGTGACAACGCTAAAGATCATTTTTAGTGTTTGTAAATTCATTTTTAATTTTCTCAGGAACTCAGGCAGGAAATTAATGCTTTGCTACAACAAATTCATGTAGCTGAGGAAAAATTAAGGTTCATCTATTCATCTTTTGTTGGTGTTGCACTTAGTAAATTTCATGCCAATGTTAATTATAGTATTGCTCTATTTCGAAATGTTTGTCTTCTTTCATGAAAATGTGTCAAAATATATGTGTTTCGTGATTATTTTTTTTGAGTTTAAAATAGTGTGAATGAGAGATAAAATCTTTTTCGAAAAGAAATCAAGAGAAATGATACAATTTGAATATCATATTTTTACATAATATACCTTTTCTAATATTTCCCAACATCCTTTTTCTCAATTAGTTTAATGATATTTTCTTTTCCCTAGCTAATATGCCTCCAAAGTGTACGTTGTGTTGGGTATTAATTTGCCCTGAGTTTCTTTTTCAATTGACTAGTTATTTTCTTTTAGGAAAAGTTTTTTCTAACTTAATCAACATTTACAATGTAGCCTAGGGACTTTGAGAGTTTTGATAAGGGGATAATTTGTGGGACACAAGTGGTATGCTATCACTTACCTCCCATGTATTCCAAGTGAATTGGTTGAAATTATTCCTCTCTACATTTTGTACTCTCATATTTATATAGTGGATTTCCCATCTACTTTGTGGACGTAGGTCGATTGACCGAACCACGTTAAATCTCTGTGTCTTTTGGTATATTTTTCGTCCGTCTTTTTACTCATGGTCTTTCGAGATTTGCTTTGCTAGCTTGCGCATGACACCTACTTATTTCTATCCTAACACGTTGATATAATATACATTTTGGAGAAAAATACATCATTGTGCTTTAATTATTAATGCAGTATGTATGAGCCTGATCCTGGGAAGATGACATCATTGGAAGAGCTCGAAGCATGTGAGAAACAACTTGAGACCCTCTTAATTTCTGTCGTTAAGAGAAAGGTAATTACTCTATCCGTTTCTTTTTACCTGATTCATATTGACTTGATACTTCCATCAGTACTTCGTTCCAATTTATGTAAGATATTTAACTAAGCACGATGTTATAATGATATATTTAATATTATTTCATGAAGATGAGTCTAAGTTCAAAAGTGAAAGCAAGCGAAGAAGAGAGCAACGAAGTGGATTTATTATCTTACGACGATGCTTTTAATCAACCACAAATTTTCGACTATGGTACTACTTCTGAAAGGTACATTTTGGTCCAATTTTTAAATCGAATATTGCAAATAACTCCTTAATTTTAAATTCTAGAGTATTTCTTTTGATGCTCGACTAATTAAATCAAGAATTTCATCAACTAATTAATTCGACTTCAATCTAAACATATATTTTGATTGACGAGTTCATGGTTACATAAGCACTCCTATTTGAAATTATGAAAAAAAGATTTAGTTTTTTCTTGCTAGGAATAATGTCTTTTCCTCAACAATGGTTCCTCCAGATATTAAAGGAAGCAAATCCAATATGAATGTTGAAAAAGGCCAAGCTATAAATGATAATAACATCTTGTCATGGCATTATATGTCACCATTCAAGTGATCCTAAGATTTTGTCGCAGTGATTTAAATTTTCAACGACTCTCTAGATGTGAGTTCGAATAAATATGCGCTCATACTTGTATATGAGTACAATATATTAGTACTTTGTAGTGAGTAATAAAACTTTCATCATATATATGGATATCGTTGGTCATGTTTATAGATCTATATAAACATTACTCCACATTAAATCAAGTTGAAATACATAAATAGCATTCTAAACTTGTCTAGATTTTTCAAACATTAATTCCGCTCCTAATAAAATATTTCTGGAAAAGATGGTGCTTTGATGGAATATTTATTTTACTTTGATGATGTATACTTCTTAACTTTGTGATTAAAAGTAAATATATATTTCTAATTTGAAAAGTGATGCATATATGTCATCTAACAAATAATGAGATAAAGTAAAGAGTAAAAATAATATAAAAGTTATTGGAAAATATTACTACAAACTTTGGCCCAAACAATAGTGATCTTCTACTGATCAGTAAAAGTCCATAACGTAAGAAGTAAAGGCAGCATAACGAGACAATATAACGGTATATTCCATGCCCATCGATAGATATAAATTGTTGCACATTGCGGCTTTCACCAGCAATATAATACACTTTTATTAATATTAAAACGACATACTAACACAAAACAATGAAATATTCTCGACTATGGAAACATAATTTCCATTGGACATAAGGAGTTCGAGAAATATGACCAATACATAGCCAAAACATGCAACAAGGCCATAAAAGTTTGCTTATTAATAGAGAGAATTCAAAAGAAAATAGATGGAGAACATTCCACTAATGATCCCTCCATGCTAGCCATTCAAACGTTTGCATCACTTATGCTTATTACCTACAAATAAAAGAATGCAAATAATAATAATGTTAATTTTCTTTAAAAAAAATGCTACGTAGTAATAATAATGATAATGATAATAATGATAATGATAATAATAATAATAATAATAATAATAAGTGTCTTTTAAAAAAAATTGAGAATAAAACAAAATATTTAGTAGAAAATAACTTACCAAAGTTTGGATTAAACATGAACTGACGTAACAAAGGATCCACTGGTAGACCAATAATAGCAAAGTTTGGATCGTACAACCCGTTGACAGTAGGCCTACGATTCAAGTCATGAAAGAATTATTATTTAAATTGATTATTACATTTGTAACTTCTAATATGCCAGGTAGATTGGATGATGATAATATATATTGGTGAAATAATAAGTTAGTTGACGGAATCCATGTCTCGCTTTAGAGTTTGATGGTATGCTTTTTGAGAAGCTTATAAGTTTTCATCGCGTCAAACCTTGCAAGTGGATTTATGAATTTGACACATGAAATAAGTTAAGTAGTGCTCCAAAAGGAAATTGATCATTGAATTAAATTCGTCAGTAATTTAATTTATTGATTAGTATCTTTAATCTTAACCTGAGAAATTACTTATGTGTTTAATAAGGAATTTCGAAATATAAATAGAGGAGTGCAATTGCGAATTTCTAGTGGAATGATTTGTAATTAATTATGATAAGAATAATTAAAATTAATTATTTAGAATTATTTCCATAATAGGAGCCTCAGTAATTAATTTTGTAGTCTCTACCGTGTCCATATTTACTAGAACTCAGAATCCATTCTAAGGGGAAAGGGAGAAATATGTGTCTTTCTCCATTCTAAGGAAAGAGTGAAATACGTGTCTTTCTCTATTCTAAGGAAAGAGAGAAGTACATGACTTTTTTCTGTTCTATACAAAATAAGAAGTATGTGTCTTTTTCTTTTCTATGGAAAGGGAGAAGTACATGTCTTTTTCTATTCTAAGAAAAGACATAGTGTTCCCTCTCCTCCTTGACTAGGAAGAAATGTCTTTTTCTATTCTAAGAAAAGACATAGTGTTCCCTCTCCTCCTTGACTAGGAAGAAATGTCTTTTTCTATTCTAAGAAAAGACATAGTGTTCCCTCTCCTCCTTGACTAGGAAGAAATGTCTTTTTCTATTCTAAGAAAAGACATAGTGTTCCCTCTCCTCCTTGACTAGGAAGAAATGTCTTTTTCTATTCTAAGAAAAGACATAGTGTTCCCTCTCCTCCTTGACTAGGAAGAAATGTCTTTTTCTATTCTAAGAAAAGACATAGTGTTCCCTCTCCTCCTTGACTAGGAAGAAATGTCTTTTTCTATTCTAAGAAAAGACATAGTGTTCCCTCTCCTCCTTGACTAGGAAGAAATGTCTTTTTCTATTCTAAGAAAAGACATAGTGTTCCCTCTCCTCCTTGACTAGGAAGAAATGTCTTTTTCTATTCTAAGAAAAGACATAGTGTTCCCTCTCCTCCTTGACTAGGAAGAAATGTCTTTTTCTATTCTAAGAAAAGACATAGTGTTCCCTCTCCTCCTTGACTAGGAAGAAATGTCTTTTTCTATTCTAAGAAAAGACATAGTGTTCCCTCTCCTCCTTGACTAGGAAGAAATGTCTTTTTCTATTCTAAGAAAAGACATAGTGTTCCCTCTCCTCCTTGACTAGGAAGAAATGTCTTTTTCTATTCTAAGAAAAGACATAGTGTTCCCTCTCCTCCTTGACTAGGAAGAAATGTCTTTTTCTATTCTAAGAAAAGACATAGTGTTCCCTCTCCTCCTTGACTAGGAAGAAATGTCTTTTTCTATTCTAAGAAAAGACATAGTGTTCCCTCTCCTCCTTGACTAGGAAGAAATGTCTTTTTCTATTCTAAGAAAAGACATAGTGTTCCCTCTCCTCCTTGGACTAGGAAGAAATCTCTATAAATAGAGATTCTTCTAACCCTTGATAGAGAATATATTTTCTATGTAACACTTGCCCACCCAAGTATTGAGAAATTTCGGATGTGAACTTTGGATCACTATGAAAGACCGGAGAACTATCGTCTAGTTTGTGGACTAGCTTGTGGATTTACTTGAAAGTTTTAGCTTGTCGACAAGATTCTGGATTAATTCATTTGAAGGTATCTGCTCACGCTTCAAGAGGTAAATTTTGAATTAAATTTCATAAAGTTTATGTGTTATAGGATAAACTATGTGTTGTCCATTATTCATGTAAGTAATATGATTCTGATATGCTTCCACTATATATATAGTTTTCCAACACCGTGCCCCTAAAATTTTGTCGCAATGATTTAAATTTTAACCAACTCTCTAGATTTGAGTTTGAATAAATGTGTTCATACATGTCTATGAATACAATATATTAGTACTTTGTAGTGAGTAATGAGAAAAGACATAAAAGCACCACTAAAGTTGTCTCAGATTTTCAAAAAGACACTTTAATTTTGCAATCGTCCTATTACCCCACTAAACAATTTTGAACATGTATTATTATATCATTTTTCGTCCACCTGACATAGAGAGTGGTGTGCACTCTTTCAAAGAGAGTGAGCAACCTAAATGAACTAATATTAATTTTATTTTTACAAGTACTTTATTATAAAATATATTTTCTTATTTTTCTTATCATTTTAATTTTTTTCCTTTTCTTTTTTTCTCTTTCTTTCTTCTTTCTTCTTCAAAAATTCATTGACATCTTCATTGAAGCTTCTCACTTTTAATTTCACCATTTTTACCACAACTTCACCTTCTTTTTTTTACTACTATTAGTTTTACTCTCTTTAATTTTAAAACTTTAACTAAATATTTTCTTACATTTCGAACAATTTGATAAACCCATTAGATTTCAAGATGATTAGGAAGTATCATATATTATTTTTTATCCGATTTCAATTAAGTTCTTTCAATTTTCGGGGAATTCATTGGTTCTTTTAAAATTATCATTTCTAATATTGAAGTTATATGAAAAGGAGTAGTTGATG
The DNA here is from genome assembly GCF_000226075.1 of Solanum tuberosum. Classification (NCBI taxonomy): domain Eukaryota; kingdom Viridiplantae; phylum Streptophyta; class Magnoliopsida; order Solanales; family Solanaceae; genus Solanum; species Solanum tuberosum. The sequence goes on along the minus strand of NW_006239092.1, from coordinate 668,163 downwards.
ATATCTTCAAAATTTTAAATTTTCTTAGAAAAATAATTAAGTTTGTTATCAATAATTCAATAAGTCTAAAAAATAGTATGAATTCTATAAAGAATTTGACCGGAGGAGAAGAAGAAAAAGAAAAAGAAAAAAAAATGGGAGTGGGGTTCAACTTGACGTGGTAGGTGGGGTGAGGGTGGGAGGTGAAGAAAAACAAAGAAAATGGAGGGATGGATGTAACGACCCATTTGGTCGTTTTGAGTACTAAAACTTTGTATTTCGTAAAAGACTCTTCCGATAGACTTTAAAAGTTTATTTGATTGACTACCTTAATAAGTTTTGAGCTTCCGCATTATTGTTGTTATTCGTAGTTGAATTATTGATATATATTGGGGTTTGGATTCCTTGGTTCGCTCACTTAGGAGGTTAGGTGTGGGTGTCACTCATGACTCATTTTGGGTCGTGACAAACTTGGTATCAGAGCTTTAGGTTCGATGATCTCATCACACAAGGACAGGTCTAGTAGAGTCTTGCGGAAAGGTACGGGGACGCCTTTACTTTTCTTCGAGAGGCTATAAGACTTTAGGAAAACTCATATTTTTCTTTATTTCTGCTATTACTTGTATCTAATTGGTATATAGGTGATACAAATTGGTATCTGACCCTCTTCACTCTATCTCGCAGATGGTCAGAACTAGAGCAACATGTGTGACAACACCAACACCGGCAAGTCAGGGTGCGCCTGAGCCAACCGTTGGGGCAGCAACTCAAGGGGTAGCAATGGCAAGAGGCCGTGGTAGAGGTCGCGGGAGAATGCCTACTAGAGGCAGAGGACAAACACCTGGTCCAGCTAGGGATAGAGCAGTGACTCTTCCACCGACTGATGAGGTAGTGAGAGAGAGTGACGAAGGGGAAGATGAGCAGATTCAGGAGAATGAAGTACTACCCCAGCCTACTCCAGAGATGATTAATAAGGTTCAATTATCTTAGCGAATTATCTGATCAGGGCCAAGCACCCCAGCGTATTCTGCACCAGCACCTCAGGTTCAGGGAGTACAACATGTAGATGTTGTGGCTCTCCGCATGGATGCGTCCTTGGAAACAGGCACGTTTCCCCGATTGACTGCAGGGCCTATAATGACTAGTGACCAGCATAATCTCTTTATTAAGTTCTTAAAGCTGAAACCTCCAGTTTTCAAAGGTACTGAATCTGAAAATGCTTATGATTTCCTGGTTGATTGTCATGAGCTGTTACATAAGATGGACATAGTGGAGTGATTCGGTGTTGAGTTTGTGACCTACCAGTTTCAAGGGGATGCCAAAATGTGGTGGCGGTCTCATGTGGAGTGTCGACCAGCAAAGACACCATATATGACTTGGACAACATTTTCTTGCATATTTATGGAGAAGTACATACCCCAAACTTTGAGGGACAGAAGGAGAGATGAGTTCCTGAACATAGAGCAAGGAAGGATGTCTGTTGAAGATTATAAGGCTAAATTTCGTGCATTATCCAGGTATGCCACTCAGTTTTGCTTCAGTCCGCAAGAGCGGATTCGCCGCTTTGTAAAGGGATTGAGGTCAAATTTGCATATTCCAACTTTACAGGTAGCTGCTTCTGCAAAATCTTTTCAGGAAGTGGTTGATTTTGTGATAGAGGTAGAGGAGGTGAAGCCGGATGACTTCACCAAAGTGTCAACATTTAAAAAGTTTCGTAAGGGAGGTGAGTTTAGTGGTTCGTACTCCAGAGGGTAGAGTTCAGGGGGATATCTACCCCGTCCTATTCAGTCTTTATTGCAGGCTTCAGTTGAGGGTCTGTTGCAGACCAGTAAACTTTTTTCTGAGTTTGGGGGTTACCTCCAGTCTTCTTCATCTTCACAGAGACCTACACTCGACTCTAGGACTTGTTATGGATGTGGAGAGGCCAGACATATCAAGAAATATTGTCCAAAGCAAAGTCAGGCTTGGTACGATTAGAGTTACAGATCCCCAGCAGTTAAAGGTAGAGGTGGTCATGGTAGAGGCCGTTATTCTGGAGGACGTGGTGGCCAATGTAATGGTGGTCACTAGTTCAACCGGGGTGGTGGGCAGGTTGGAACTACTGGAGCGCAGCCTGGCAGGGGCAATGGACAGACAGGTGATAGGGCCCATTGTTATGCTTTTCCCGGGAGGTCAGAGGTAGAGACATCTGATGTTGTTATCACATGTACTCTTCTGGTCTGTGATCGCATGGCTTCTGTATTGTTTGATCCTGGATCCACATTTTCTTATATATCTTTCTCGTTCGCTACTGGTCTTAATTTGCATTGTGATTTGCTTGACATGTCTATTCGTGTCTCTACTCCTGTTGGTGAGTCTGTGATAGTTGAGAAGGTGTATAGGTCTTGCCTTGTGACTTTTGTGGGGAGAGAGACTTATGTAGATCTGATTATTATAGAGATGGTTGATTTTGATGTAATTTTGGGTATGACTTGGCTTTTTCTAAATTTTGCTATCTTAGATTGTAATGCTAAGACTGTGGCCTTGGCCAAGCCTGGGCTAGATCCACTAGTGTGGGAGGTTGACTACATTCCCGTAGTTCGTATTATCTCTTTTCTTCGTGCTAAGAGGTTGGTGAGTAAGGGTTGTTTAGCTTTCTTGGCACATCTCATGGAAGATACTTCCAAAGTGCCTTCAATCGAGTCTGTTTCAATAGTCCGTGAGTTTACAAATTTTTTTCCTGCCGACCTACCTGGTATGCCACCAGATAGAGATATTGATTTTTGTATTGACTTGAAACTGGGGACTCGCCCCATTTCCACTCTACCTTATAGAATGGCCCCAACTAAGTTAAGGGAGTTAAAGGCCCAACTTCAAGAGTTATTAGGTAAAGGTTTTATTAGACCGAATACATCTCTTTGGGGTGCTCCAGTTTTATTTGTGAAGAAGAGGATGGTAGTTTTTGGATGTGCATAGACTATAGGCAACTGAATAAGGTAACTATTAAGAACAAGTACCCCATTCCTCGTATTGATGACTTGTTCGATCAGTTACAGAGTGCTTGTATCTTCTCTAAAATTGATTTGAGGTCCTATTATCATCAATTGAATGCGAGTAATGGACGTGCCAAAAACTATTTTTCGAACAAGGTATGGGCATTATGAATTCTTAGTAATGTCTTTCAAGCTTACGAATGCCTCTGCTGCTTTCATGAGCCTAATGAACGGAATTTTTAAGCCATATCTAGACCTCTTTGTTATTGTATTCATTGATGATATCCTGATATACTTAAAGAGCAGGAAGGAACACAAAGATCATTTGAGAATTATATTGGGGTTGTTAAGGAAGAAAAGGCTTTATGCCAAATTCTCCAAGTGTGAGTTTTGGATCGATTCAGTGTCATTTTTAGGGCACATCTTTTCTAAGAATGGAGTGATGGTGGATCCCTCTAAGATTAAAGTAGTGAAGAGTTGGGTAAGGCCTACTAATGTTTCAGAGGTAAGGAGCTTTGTTGGTTTAGCTAGCTACTACCGCCGATTCGTACAGAGATTCTTTTCCATTGCTTCCCAGTTGCCCAATTTGACCAAGCAGAATGTTCCATTTGTATGGTCGAATGAGTGTGAAGAAAGCTTCCTAAAACTCAAGACCTTGTTGACTACTACACTGATTCTTGTCTTGCCCATGAAAGGTAAGAATTTCATTGTTTATTGTGATGCATCTTATTCTAGTTTGGGTGCATTGCTAATGCAAGAGAGGAATGTAATTGCCTATGCTTCAAGTTAATTGAAAGTGCATGAACATAACTATCTGACCCATGATTTGGAGTTGGCTGCAGTTGTATTTGCATTGAAGCAGTGGAGACATTATCTATATGGGGTTAAGTGTGAAGTGTATACAGATCATCGTAGTTTACAATATGTGTTCACCCAGAAGGATTTGAATTTGAGGCAGAGGAGGTGGATGGGGTTATTGAAAGACTGATATTACTATTTTATATCACCCTGGAAAGGCTAATGTTGTGGCAGAAGCCCTAAGTAGAAAAGCAGGGAGCATGCGTAGTTTAGCCCACTTACAGGTTTCTAGACGCCCATTGGGTAGAGAGGTGCAAACTTTGGTTAATGACTTTATGAGGTTAGAAATACTTGAAAAATGAGGATTCTTGGCCTGTGTGGAGGCAAGATCTTCTTTTGTTGACAAGATAGGGAAAGCAGTTTGATGATGAGAAGCTGAGTCGAATTCGAGATATGATGTTGCGGGGAGAGGCTAAGGAGGTTGTGATTGATGAGGAAGGCATCTTGAGAATTAAGGGGCGGGTGTGTGTGCCCCGTGTTGATGACTTAACTCATACTATTCTTGCAGAGGCTCATAGTTCGAGGTATTCTATACATCCTGGTGCAACCAAGATGTATCGTGATCTAAAACAACATTATTGGTAGAGTAGAATGAAGCGTGACATAGTTGATTTTGTTGCCCAATGTTCGAATTGTCAGCAGGTAAAGTATGAACATCAGAGGCCTGGAGGACACTTCAGAGAATGCCTATTTCGAAATAGAAGTGGGAAAGAATTGCAATGGATTTTGTGGTTGGTCTTCCAAAGACATTGGGTAAGTTTGATTCTATTTGGGTAATTGTTGACAGGTTAACTAAGTCTGCTCATTTCGTTTCGATCAAAATGACTTACAATGCAGAGAAGTTAGCTAAACTCTATATCTATGAGATTGTTCGATTGCATGGAGTTCCAATTTCCATCATATCAAATAGAGGTACGTAATTTACTTCTAACTTTTGAAGGACCTTGCATGCTAAATTAGGTACTAGATTGGATCTTAGTACCGCATTTCACCCTCAGACCAATGGATAGTCTGAGCGAATAATTCAAGTGCTGGAGGATATGCCTCGTGCGTGCATGATAGATTTTGGTGATCATTGGGATCAATTCTTACCCTTAGCAGAGTTTTCATACAACAATAGCTACCACTCGAGTATTGATATGGCCCAATTTGAGGCATTGTATGAGAGGAGATATAGGTCTCCCATTGGCTGGTTTGATTCATTTGAGGTGAGACCTTGGGGTACCGATCTCTTTAGGGAATCATTAGAGAAAGTGAAATTCATTCAGGAGAAGCTTTTAGCAGCTCATAGCAGGCAGAAGGAGTATGCAGATCGGAAGGTTAAGGACTTGGAGTTTATGGAGGGTGAGCAAGTCTTGCTAAATGTTTCATCTATGAAGGGTGTAATGCGATTTGGTAAGCGAGATAAGCTTAGTCCGAGGTTCATTGGGCCATTTGAAGTTCTTAAGCGCGTGGGGGAGGTAGCCTATGAATTGGCCTTGCCTCCAGGGTTGTCAGGAGTGCACTCGATATTTCATGTGTCTATGTTGAAAAAATACCATGGTGATGGAAACTACATTATTCATTGGGATTCGATATTGCTTGATGAGAATCTGTCTTATGAGGAGGAGCCTGTAGCTATTCTAGATAGGGAGGTCCGCAAGTTGAGGTCAAAAGAGATTGCATCTATCAAGGTTCAGTGGAGGAATCAGCTGGTTGAAGAGTCCACTTGGGAGAGTGAGGTTGATATGCAAGAAAGATATCCACATATTTTTATCGATTTAGGTACTCTTTCTTACCTTCGCCTTCTTTGATCATTTGAGGACGAACGATGGGTAAATTAGTATCTAATGTAACGACCCATTTGGTTGTTTTGAGTACTAAAGTTTTGTATTTCATAAAAGACTCTTCTGATAGACTTTAAATGGGTATTTTGGACTGTTCAAAATTACAATTATGAAATTAGTGAGGTAGTTTTTATTATCAAATTAGTTGGTGGTTATAAAAGATATCATTAAAATAAATAGTGGGTCACTTTTATCACTTTTTATAATTGGTTATATGATAATTATAGTGGTAACTGATCTGTAAAAAAGGGAGAAAATTAAAATAGAGAGGAGCCGCACGATTGTGAGAAAAACCAGTTCTAGAAACGGCTTCAGGTAATTTTTCTTACCTTAATCTCTCCTAGTTATATTAATGATATTGTAATGACCCTCAGGTCATTTCTGTGTCTTGCCTTCTGTGTGTCGTTTAGAGCGTTCCTATAGCGACCCCAAGTCATTTATGACTTGCTGGGACTGACAGTTCGGTCACCTGGTCGTTCGTTTGGTCTTGGTGCGAGTTTTGTGTTTTGGAGCTTATGAACCTTAAACGATCATTTTCGATCAAAAAGTTCAAAGAAGATGACATCGGAATCCAATTTTGACGATTCCATCAGCTCCGGAAGGGTCATTTTAGGCTAGTAGCATGATCGACATGACTCCCGAGGTTTTCAGTGTGAGTCGGTGCGATTAGGCGTTTTAACTTTAAGTTTGACTTTGGTCAACATTTTGAGTAAACGCGCTCGGATGAGAATTCCGTCAGCGCGGTTAGCTCCGAAATGTCAAGTTGGTTTAGATTGACCCTTCTTTTGTGTCTGGAGGTTTTCGATATCTTTCCGATCCCTTTTGTGGGCTTTGACTTAAAATGACTTTTGGAAGTGGAACCCACTTTTTATTGAGATGACCTTTGATGGAAATTTTGACTGCTCCGTTGAGTCTGGAATGTCGAATTTGGTATGGTTGCATATCTCATTTGCGTGCACGGGGTTCCGAACGAGTTCGGAGCATCCCATCGGAGTTTTTAGTTTTTGAAAAAGTTGCAGAAAATCTCCTATTTATTAAAGATATATCAGCCAATTTTCCAAAACTTCAAACCCTCATAACTCTCTCATCTCTCAACCGATTTGGGCGATTCAAAAGGCAAAGTTGTGAGATTTTTGAGGACAATGCGTTGGTGAGCTTGGATAGTGATTTGGGGTCTCCGGTTTGAGGTAAATTTTGTGAAACACCTGCTACCACGACCCTTTTGTGAGCTTGATTTTGGAAATTTTTGAGACTTATTTTCTCAGCCATTTTAAGTCCGATTTCGGTGATTTTTGAGGCTATATTGAGTGGTTTTTCGAGGAGAATGTCGTGGTGTTGTCGCATTTCACTATAGACCTCCATTTTCTGGTAAATACACTGATTCAACTACTGTCCCATTTCTAGTTTTTGAGAAAATTTGGGTTTTTGTTGCATGTTGATATTGTGTTGTTCTCGACGCCCCGAATTGTGTCCTATTTTGGGGACATGAGCTGGGAAAACTGGTTAGGACCCACTTTTGGGGGTTAATTTTGGAATTTTCAGCGCGGGTCCCACGATTCCTGTTTTGACTCCAAAATTGACCCG
>NW_006239092.1:643923-660530 GCF_000226075.1 Solanum tuberosum | reverse complement strand
ACGTTAGAAATACATGATTCGGATTCGATAGGCCTTAGTTTTGCCCTGACGTCGCAGACTGGTGTAGCAGACTTGAGTCTAATAGTTTGGGCCTAGTTAGGCGATACTCTTTCTCCGACTATAGTTATCCTTATTTTCCCCGATGTTACGGCTTCACGAGTTACATCGGCGACACTAGTTCTACTTCGCGATTTGAATTTGATTTTCGATTTAGTTCTAAGGACTTACATTGATTGGATAAGTATGGACGGCGTTACATGGATATTTATGAGTGTGGATCGATTAGGACTCTTTCAACAGCTACATTAGCACCCTTATAGAGCATCCGGTTAGAGTTTCGGCCTCTATTGCCCAAATACTGTTATAGAGCATCCGGTTTAAGGTCCGACCTCTATTGTCCATATACTTATATAGAGCATCCGGTTAGAGTTTCGACCTCAGATACTTGTGATTGGTTACTTGGGTACTTCGGCCTATTTCGGGAATTATTGGGTAACTGTAAGCATGCTTTGTGTTATTAATGGACCCTCCTCGCTATGTGGAGTGCTTGCATGCTTAATTACTGTTTATTTGAAACATGTTGGGCCTTAGTTTAGGTTTGACTAGGGCTTACGTTAGAAATACATGATTCGGATTCGATAGGCCTTAGTTTTGCCCTGACGTCGCAGACTGGTGTAGCAGACTTGAGTCTAATAGTTTGGGCCTAGTTAGGCGATACTCTTTCTCCGACTATAGTTATCCTTATTTTCCCCGATGTTACGGCTTCACGAGTTACATCGGCGACACTAGTTCTACTTCGCGATTTGAATTTGATTTTCGATTTAGTTCTAAGGACTTACATTGATTGGATAAGTATGGACGGCGTTACATGGATATTTATGAGTGTGGATCGATTAGGACTCTTTCAACAGCTACATTAGCACCCTTATAGAGCATCCGGTTAGAGTTTCGGCCTCTATTGCCCAAATACTGTTATAGAGCATCCGGTTTAAGGTCCGACCTCTATTGTCCATATACTTATATAGAGCATCCGGTTAGAGTTTCGACCTCAGATACTTGTGATTGGTTACTTGGGTACTTCTGGTGAACATCCGGTTCGAGGTCCGGTTTCTGTACTGTTAGATTCTACTAATTGGGGTTGAGGTTCTGGTTTGATGTTCTTCGTTCTTGGGTTCTTTTATGCAATTCTCTTTAGTTATAGTTATTCTGTGTACTCGTCGGGCTTATGGGGGTCCGTTCGGGTTTTTATTTAACTTGCGCACGAGTGTACCTTCTGGGCTTATGGGGGCCCAGTTAGGTGTAGTTAGCTTATAGATTACTTTAGTTAGTTCTTTCTACACTCGTGTGCATTCCATTGTTAGTTAGATTTTAGTTCTTGACCCTCGGTTTGTATTATTCCTTCTTTTCATATTGCCTTTACTTTTCAAGTTCAGTCGGCCTATGATGCCTACTGGGTACCAGTTGTTTTGGTACTCATGCTATGTTCGAAATTACAATTATGAAATTAGTGGGTAGTTTTTATAATCAAATTAATTGGTGGTTATAGAAGATAGCATTAAAACAAATAGTGGATCACTTTTATAACTTTTTATAATTGGTTATATGATAATTACTGATCTGTAGAAAAGGGAGAAAATTAAAATAAAGAGGAGCCGCACGATTGTGAGAAAAACCAGTTCTAGAAACGGCTTCAAGTGATTTTTCTTACCTTAATCTCTCTTAGTTATATTAATGATATGTATGTGCTTTATTGATTAGAGAACGGTAGATGCTATTGGAATTTATTGTGTAAGTGACTTCTCTCGTATTGCAATTCAACTGGGTTCCATAGAAAACATTGTCGGCAAATTTTATATATATATATATAGTATACTGAGTAAAGGCTAATGAATTGAGTTTGAATGTTGTGGCGGTAGAATTAATTTAATAATTGGTTGAGTAGCAGTGAGTGAGGTCCATGGTTTGAGCATATGATAATATAGGTTCTAGTTGATTGGTTTTGTTAGTGGGATGCAAAAATACTTAATTTGATTCACTGCATTCATGTATTAAAGTGCTGATTTTTATTTATTTATTATTATTAATATATTATAAAGTGAAGTGGGCATATGTATAGTATTGCTGTTAGATGATGGCTGAGAGGAAAGTTAGGCCAACCATTAATGATGTAAAGAATTGGAATGTTAAAGTATAGGCGTTCAGGTAGAAGTGTTCACTGCCACTGGTTTCGTAACCAGTGACTTGAACTTTTAAACATTAAAATTCTTTTACCTTATTATAAATTATAATTTGATACATTGCAATATGAAATTAACTATTAGGTTGAATTTGAGGTATTAATAGTAGGGGTGATAATTATGGTTATATAATTAAGGTTGGACAAGAAGATAAGATGGATAGTGCTGTTGGGTTGGAGACAAATGTGTCTCCCATTAATGAGTTAATTTCCAGTGAGGTTATGTTAAAATAGGTGAGGAAAATTAACTTAGAAAATGGTAAGATGGGTCACACATCGTTTCTAAATAGATATTGAATTGACATGGCTATTCCTCTCTATACTCACGTGAGCATTAATGGAAAATAAGCTAAGGTTGTGTTGTCTTGGGTTGAAGCTGGACCGATGGAACTTGAGGAAAATAAATGATTTTCATTTTAAGTTTAGGATGTTAGTTCTTAAATCTAAGCTAGACTTATAGTAATATGGGATTTATAGACTCGTTTACTTATGAAGCATGTATACTTGATAGATCATAAATCATCTGAGGCATTGAAGAAAGGAAAAGCATTGGAGAGGTAGCTTGTCTGACTTCAGTTCTTCGGTGGAGGTAGGTTATGGTTTATTCTATTTCGATAGTTAGACTCTTAATAGTGACTGATATGTATTGAGTGATATTGTGAAGTTCTCTGTGTACTTGATTGTGTGGTTGTGTGTTTTGGTTGTGTGGTTTGTGATTGGTCTAAAATCCTGAGACCGTGAAATTTGTAATTTAAAACCCTCTCTATCGAAGTGATGCCTTGAATAAAGAAGACTTGATGAAATAAATTAATGATATCATTGGATCGGAATGTCACGTTCCGACACGGTATAGTTGGATCGAAGTGTCACGTTCCGACACGATATAATTGGATTGGAGTGTCACGTTCCGACACAGTATAATTGGATCGGAGTGTCACGTTCCGACACGGTATTATTCAATCGGAGTGTCAAGTTCCGACACGGTATAATTGGATCGGAGTGTCACGTTCCGACACGGTATTATTCACTCGGAGTGTCAAGTTCCGACACGGTATAATTGGATCGGAGTGTCACGTTCCGACACAGTGACATTAAAGGAAAAAGATATTGAATTAACTTAATGTACTCAATCTCAAAGAACCCATTTCCCAAATGAGCGTGGTGTGGAGGCATGAGTCCCCATATATGTGCTTGATATTGTGATTGATTGCGTACTTACTTTAGTATTGTTGTCACTGTTCATGTTGTTCGTTGCTTGCCACCTGTTAAGTATTATAGTTGATTTTATACTATTATTCATTGTATATTAGTTACTATTTTGGGTTGGCCGATGATACCTACTCAGTATGTGTTCCTTGTACTGACCCCTACTTGTATTTTCTTCGTTTTTCTTTTGTGGTGTGCAGCAAGTGTACCATCGACTTCGACTTGCCCTCAGCTCTAGCCAGTTTCCAGCACATCAGATTTCAGGGTGAGCTATTCCTTCTAGCTCGTGCTGGATTCTCTTAGTTATGGCATGATGTCCTTAAATTTCGGACGTGGACCATCGTATTTACTTATTTTGGGGTCTCTAATATTTTTAGACTTGGTATTTTAAGAACAGATGTCCTTGATGTGATGACTTTCAGGTTTTTGGGGATAACATGTAATAGACTTTAAAAGTTTATTTGATTGACTACCTTAATAAGTTTTGAGTTTTCGCATTATTGTTGTTATTCGTAGTTGAATTATTGATATATGTTGGGGTTTGAATTCCTTGGCTTGCTCACTTAGGAGGTTAAGTGTGGGTGTCACTCATGACTCGTTTTGGGTCGTGACAATGAATCCAGAGGCGAATCTAGGATTTCAAGAAGACGGGTGCACCATTGTCAGGGACGGCTTTGCCCCTTCAAAAAAAAAGGCAACTACTTTAGACTTCCAAATTTGAAGGACCTCAATTATCTTAGCAATAATAGATATAACATTTTCATAAGAAAAATATTAAATATCTTTTGCAAAAAAAATATTATTAAGAGAAAAAGTTATTAGAAGAAATTTGATATACCTAGAGTACTACCACTACAAGAAAAGTGTGAATTACATGGAGATTTTTCTGGGGATTAGTATGAAAATTTGCAGGAAAATAAGTTTCCTACGGATTTTCATACTAATCCTAGGAAAATTCCCATGTAATTCACACTTTTCTTGTAGCAAGAAAGATTAAATGCATTGGTTATATGAATTATTGATTGAAAAATAATTATTAAAAGAATCCAATTATAAAAAAATATACAATTTTGCATCTGAAGAAATTTATAAAGTAAACTTTATAAAAAAGATCGGAAAAAGACAAATATATCCTCGAATTATCGTAAATGGTATGCAAATACCTTCCGTCATATTTTTGGAACATTGGTGCCCCTACCGTAAAATAACTAAAGCATATATGCCATTCACTCTAACGGAAGACTAAATAGGGACATGTGGCACAATCTTATCCGTCGATCTGATATATTAAATATCAAATCGACGGATAAGATTATGACACATGTATATCCGTTAGTATAAAGGGTATATATGCTCTAGTTTTTTTATGGCAGAGACACCAATGTCCCAAAGTATGACGAAGGGTATTTGCATACCATTTACGATAGTTCTGGGGTATATATATCCCTTTACCCTAAAAAGAATATTAATTTTTCTTTAAAAAGTGTAAGGCTTCGGTTTGATTTTGTCTCAAACCACTTGTGTGTTTGAGCCGCCGTTGATCATTGCACGTAAGATAAGATCTAAAATATTATAATTGATTTTGCTAGTTTGCTTACTAAGAATGGTGATTTCAGTTGAAAGAACGAAAGAAAAAGGAAGAAATGGGTTTTTTCAGTTGGAAAGTTTGAGCGCTACTTCATGTTTTTTGTTGAATAAAATGCTTTCAATGGAACCTACTTTTATATTATTATTATTTTTTACTATTTTTTTTGTAAAAATAAGAATAGAAGTAAAAAGCAATGCTGCATTTTTTAATGTTTTTTTTCAAAAAAAGGCCGACTACAAGAAAGGAATATAGTAATTGGGAATCAATCTCTCAACCTCAGTGGAAAACAAACACTCAAATCAGTGAGCCATCCAATTATTTGTGATCATGGATTCATTTAGTTGCTATTTGATATATTTTACAAATTATACAAGTAGTTATATCAAATTTTGTCGGATGACCACGGGTTCAGGTGACCCATTTTTTAAACTTAAATTTGCCTTTGGATGGATCACTTGAAAGTGGGAGGTGGAAGATGAAGTGAAATTTAAGATGAAATCAAAATTAAAATAAGTCAAAAAGTAAAAAAGAGAGAGAGAAAAAAAAAAGATAAAGAAAAAACTTAAAATGAAAAAAAATTATATTTTTAATTAAATTAGCATGTGTCATGTAATGATTGGTGTGTGAATACAATTGCTTCTTAAAATCTGGGACTGATCGAAAAATGATATAATAATATATATTCAAAATTGTTTAGTGGGGTAATAGGACGATTGCAAAGTTAAGGTGTCTTTTTGAAAATTCGGGATAACTTTAGTGGTAACTTTATATCTTTTCTCGTGAGTAATATATTTGTGATATCGTTGCTCATGTTTATATATCTACATAAACATTACTCCACATGAAATCAAGGTCAAATATATACATAGCGTTTTAAACTTGTCTAGATTTTTCAAACATCAATTCTGCTTCAAATAAAACTCTTTTTGGTAAAGGTGGTGCTTTGATGGAATATTTATTTTACTTTGATGATGTATATTTTTTATATTTGTGATTAAAAATAAATATATTTCTAGTAAAACAACGATGCATATATATTATAATTTTCTAACAAATAATGCATGCATATCATTTTATCAACAAATCTATATTTACTTTATATTAAAAAAATTCTAAAACTAAATTTTTAACTTCAAAAATACTACATGACTTCAAAAAATTATTTCACTCATATTTTTACCACTTCAAATCAAACCCAAATGAAAAAGAGTAGTACTATCCATCTTCTATTATTTTTTGGTTATTATTATGAGGAATTAGGAAAGGTAAGTCATAAATAGGAGCACAATAATTATTTCTAACCCATATGAGTCTTGATTGATTAGATTTTGTGAAGTTAGTTGGCGGCTTTGATGATCTTCAGAAGAAATTGGGAAAAATTATGAAAAGTTAGATAAGGGTAATGATAAATGACCAGAAAAATTGGTTAGAATTTGGCTAGAGATTTAAAAAAATTATAATATTTTTTTTAAAAAAAAATTGATCTTTTGTTCATTTTTAATTAAAAGATATTAAAGTGAAAAGGGTAAAAATGTTCAAAAAGGTAAAATAACATAAGTAAAATACCATTCTAGCCAAATTCTGGCCAAAAGAATTTTCCATTAGATAAATACTCTCTCCGTTCATTTTTATATGTCATACCTTTCTATAAATAGTGGAATCATAAAATCAATATATAAATTACCATATTCTTCCCATTATACCCTTAGTAGAGTAGTTAATTAATCTTGAAAATATATACTTTGACCAACCTAGGAAATCTATAAGTAATTAAAATGCATTGGTGTACTTCATACATTAACTTGTTTTTCCATTCACTATTCTAAAAAATCTTATTTTGAAAAAGAAATATCAACAAACAAATTAAAACATTTTTACACAAAATATATAGGCAAATTGAGGTGGGAAAAATATACACAAAATAGTCATCCAAATGCATTTTAATTTTTGAAATCCAACATATTCATCATCATTTATTATAAAGTTGACTTAAGAAAACATTAAATAAGGGTAGAATGGTAAAGTTACTTAATTTCTTAATGCAAGTGCAAGTTAAAAAGGTAATATATAAAAAGGAACGGAGGGAGTAACAGACTTACATATTATATAAATTACAAGATATAATGTGATAAGTAAAGAGTGAAAGAATATATTAGTAATAATATAGGAGTTATTGGAAAACAAACATTCACCTTCCATCACTAACTTTGGTTGCTTAATACAGCATATCACCAACAATAATGACCTTCTACTCACCACAAGTTCACAAGTAAGAAGTAAAGGCAACATAATGATATATTCAATGCCCACCAATGGATATAAATTGTTCCATATATATTGCATTTTTATTAATATTAAAACGTCACACTAACAGAAAACAATGAAATATTCTCGACTATGGAAACATAATTTCCATTGGACTTAAAAGGAGTTCGAGAAATATGACCAATACACAGTCAAAACAGGCAACAAAGGCCATAAAGTTTGCTTATTAATAGAGAAAATTCAAAAGAAAATAGAAGGAGAGCATTCCACAAATGATCCCTTCTTGCTAACCATTCAAACGTTTGCATCAGTTACGCTTATTACCTACAAATGAAAGGGTGCAAATAATATAAATATCAAAAAAATACTATTAATAATAATTGTTTTTGAAAAAAAATAATTGAAAATAAAACAAAAATAATTAGTAGAAAATAACTTACCAAAGCCTGGATTAAGCATGAACTGACGCAAAAAAGGATCCACTGGTAAACCAATCGTAGCAAAGTTTGGATCGTACAACGCGTTGACAATAGGCCTACAATTCAAGTCATGAAAGAATTATTATTTAAACTGGTTATTATTTTAATAGACTTCTGATACATAGTTTTGTGAGAATTATTTTCTTGAAACTGATAAAATATTAGATCATTATCTAGTGCCTAAAATTTTAGCCATGATCTAGCATTTTCAAATAAGCTTTTAGTTTGAACAAAAACAAGTTTAGACCATAAATTGCAAACAAAAAAATAAAAGGAAAAAAAATACCGTTCACAAAATAAATGTCTTTAAATTAAAAAGGATAATCAACGATTTTTTCTTTATTTTAAGAGACATTGTGTATGGAGTTGTCCAATTACTCTATGACAAATATTAACTACAATTTATGATTTTGAGTGTTAAAAGAGGGTCCTTCAAAAAGAATTATCTAATTTATGTAACAATCTACTTAATATTTGAAAACTCTTTAAATAATAGACAAATAAGCACTTTTTTATATATTAATTTGTAAAGAATATTACCTGCCAACTGATGGAGAAACTTGTGCAACCTCATTCTGTATTTATTCATAAAAACATATGACATGTAAATAGTATGTATTATAACTTAATTATTATAGTAAAAATTTGTTGCAAAATAAAATTTAAGTAAACCTAATTGGCAAGTGAAATTAAAAATATTGACAATAATTTAGAGATTAAGCACATACTCTGATACGGAAAGAAGATCCAGCTGGAATCATTGGCATGCTACCACGTGGATGATTAATCTGTGCCTATCAAAATGAGAAAATTTCTTATTAGCAAAATAAAAATTTCGTTGAAAAATAAAATTTAACAAAGTATATATTGAGAAGTGAAATAAAATGTATTAAAATAATTTAGAAATTAAACACATACCTGAGAAAATGATCCAACAGGAAATATTGGCATGCTACCACGTGGATGGTTGACCTGCATCTATTGTTTTATATTAAAAATATATATATATATATTATGATAATTAAAATTTCTTGAAAATAAATTTAGAAAATATATATTTGCAAGTGAAGTAAAAATATTAAAATAATTTAGAGATTAGATACATACTCCAGTAGGAACAATCGATCCAGAAGCAAATGTTTGTATACTACCATGTAGATGGTTGATCTGTGCCTATTATTTTATATTAAAATGAAAAAATTCATATTATGATAATTAAAATTTCTTGAAAAATAAAATTTAAGAAAATATATATTTGCAAGAGAAGTAAAAATATTAAAAATAATTTAGAGATTAGATACATACTCCAGTAGGAAAAGTTGATCCAGAAGCAAATGTTGATATGCTACCATGCATATGGTTGACCTGCGCCTGTTATTTTATATTAAAATGAAAAAAAATCATATTATGATAATTAAAATTTCTTGAAAAATAAAATTTAAGAAAATATATATTTGCAAGAGAAGTAAAAATATTAAAAATAATTTATTGATTAGATACATACTCCAGTAGGAAAAGTTGATCCAGAAGCTAATGTTGGTATACTACCATGCAGATGGTTGACCTGTGCCTATTATTTTATATTAAAATGAAAAAATTCATATTATGATAATTAAAATTTCTTGAAAATTAAAATTTAAGAAAATATATATTTGCAAGTGAAGTAAAAATATTAAAAATAATTTAGAGATTAGATACATACTCCAGTAGGAAAAGTTGATCCAGAAGCAAATGTTGGTATACTACCATGTAGATGGTCGACCTGCGCCTATTATTTTATATTAAAATGAAAAAAAATCATATTATGATAATTAAAATTTCTTGAAAAATAAAATTTAAGAAAATATATATTTGCAAGAGAAGTAAAAATATTAAAAATAATTTAGAGATTAGATACATACTCCAGTAGGAAAAGTTGATCCAGAAGCAAATGTTGGTATACTACCATGCAGATGGTTGACCTGCGCCTATTATTTTATATTAAAATGAAAAAATTCATATTATGATAATTAAAATTTCTTGAAAAATAAAATTTAAGAAAATATATATTTGCAAGAGAAGTAAAAATATTAAAAATAATTTATTGATTAGATACATACTCCAGTAGGAAAAGTTAATCCAGAAGAAAATGTTGGTATACTACCATGCAGATGGTTGACCTGCGCCTATTATTTTATATTAAAATGAAAAAATTCATATTATGATAATTAAAATTTCTTGAAAAATAAAATTTAAGAAAATATATATTTGCAAGAGAAGTAAAAATATTAAAAATAATTTATTGATTAGATACATACTCCAGTAGGAAAAGTTGATCCAGAAGCAAATGTTGGTATACTACCATGCAGATGGTTGACCTGTGCCTATTATTTTATATTAAAATGAAAAAATTCATATTATGATAATTAAAATTTCTTGAAAAATAAAATTTAAGAAAATATATATTTGTTAGCGAAGTAAAAATATTAAAAATAATTTTGAGATTAGATACATACTCTAGTAGGAAAAGTTAATCTAGAAGAAAATGTTGGTATACTATTATGCAGATGGCTGACCTGCTCCTATTAATTTATATTAAAAATGAGAAATGTTAGCTTATAAATATACAAATTAATTCAAAGAAAATGTGAAAATATTTGAAAAAATAATAAATTTAAATTCATTAATGATAAATTAGAGGAAGAAAGCAGTTACCATGACGGTTTGATCATGAGAAATTGGTAAAGGTCCATAGAAAAGTAGGTGTTGAGTATTAGCCGAAATGGCTTCCTCAAAAGTTAAACCATCACTGTTTGTTGAGCTCTCCGAAAACGTATCTCCACTCAACGACATTTTTTCCCAAAATATTCCTGTATAACAAAATTAAAGGTCATAAATAATAAATAAAAGGACTTGCCAATATATTACAATTTAATTCTCATATTTATAAAAATATGAGTGTAGTATAATTTGTAACAAAAAAATCTTAAACCATTCAACTAAAAACTATTACTTTTGTAATATGCCAGTTGCAAAGATATTTTACGACCAAGATTACTAGAAAACTTTAATCAATCGATCAAACAAAAAACACAAACAATCAATTGTTTCTATATTTGACACAACATATTAATACGGAGAAATCAATTATTTTATTTAATATAATTAATGAATTATAATGTCAGTAAAGTTATGTTTTTGATAAAAATCTATGATAGATTGTCGTAATTAGTTGAATTTTTTTAAAATAATAATTTAATTAATATTAAAATATTATTTTTTCTGCAATTAATATTAGGATGCATAACTTTTCCAAATGACAATTATTAGTTTCACCTAAAATATTTTATTATTTAAATTTAAAGTAAATCTAAAAAAAAGTTGTAATCAAAACTCTTGATTACTCATATAATAATTGTTTGAGGATTTAAATATAAAAAGGTAAGAGAAGAGGAAGACAGAAGAAAATATTAATAGGTGAAAATCGATCATTTTAAAAATCTTTTAAAGTCTAAGAAATTAATTAATGGTTAGCTTTTTATTCTTTTCACCACAATCAATCATGATTTTTAGTTATAAGTAAAACAATCTCAATATTAATGACTTGACTTTATATATATATAATGATTTACTAAAATAAATTATATCCAAATAAGATTGATCTATGATTTTTAACACATTATACTATGAATAAGCAATTTTATTTATAATCTGAAATAAATAAATAAAAATGTATGAAAAACATAAAGGAATCACCCTAGTTTTATTAGGTTTTCTCTTTAGAAGTGATTAATTTTAAGAAAATACGAGAATGCCTAAAATTTTTACACTTAATGATATATATCTCAAACTTTAATAGATCTATGGTATAGAAGATAAATTAAAAGAAAAAAAATCAAGATCTAGAGATTTGCACACGTATGAAATTAGGTCATAATGTTATTTTTCTTCTCAAATACTTAATGTACTGAAATACTAAATTTAAATTATACAATTTATTGAATAAGAAAAAAAAGGTCATTCACATAGAGTTTTAGCAATTGCATTATAACTTGTATAACAAAAAATCAAGGGATAAAAAATTTAAAAAAGTGAAAGTAATGTTCTAATCACAAAATTTTGACGAATCATTAAACAAGAAAATAAAAAATATCTTCACACATAATAAAGAGTTATAATTTCAGACATTGTTAAATTACGCGAGATCAAATACTACACGTAAATTCAAACAAAAATCTATACAAAAGAAAAAATAAAAGAAGAAAATTCTAATCATTCACATCAAGATGAACCAAAATAAAAAAAATTAAAATTAAACAAAAAAAGTTAAGGCATGGCTATTAATTTATATTGCGGAGAAATCAGTATGTAAGACAAGAAAGAAAATCTCTCCCCTTTTTTTACGGCTCTTACAAATATATAAATGTGGATTTGCTATAGAATTGGAGGGTGAATGAAAAACATAAATGAAAAAAATAAAAGGAAGAAAACAAATTTCTAGACCATATATGAAAGAAAGAATAGAGAAAGAGAAGCAACCTTAGTCTTGAGAAATGAGAATGATGAAAAATAAGGAGCAAATATGCCTATATTTATAGGACTGAAATCTATGAATATGGCAAGTAATCTACTAAAACACTCTTATAATTAATTCATTACTAATTATATTATGGCAAGTAAAAAAATTATCAAATAATTTTAACTTAAAAGATTGGAGTCTTCTTATTGTTTTCGGTCAACTTCTTAAATATTTTTGGAAGACTTACAAATATAAACAAAAAACAAGTAAAAAAAATAATTATAATTCAAATACTAAATCTAGAAAACTTTATAGATATATCTCAAACTAGGTAAAGAATTTATAAAAGACAACTCAGCGTAATATTTTAAAATAAGGGAAAAGAATGCAATATATCAAAATCAAACATTGAAAGCTACGTGTTTATATTCCCGTGGATTATAATATATGACATAGTTTTATAATTAATGAAAAAGATGACGTCAATAATATAGACTCATGTACTCTTGAGGAAATAATAAGTTCTTGTATTATCCTTACTATTATTAATATTATTTCTTCACTTCAAATTAGGTATTTTCTTGAAAAATAATGGTTAAATTAATTAATAATTAACTAATATGTCATTAGTAAAGAAAATTGCAATTAACACTAACGACAATAATATTGTTTGAAGTAGTTGAAAGATATAAACTAGTGTGACTAATTCTTGAGTATCGATTTATGTCCTTCTCACAAAGTAGTTTTATCAAAGAACATGCATGTTGTACTTATTACGATCAATTTCGAACTAAGTAAAAGAATTTCATAACTTTGGCCTATTTTTGTCGTCTTCTTTCTTTAAAATTAAGTCGCCATCTAATTTTAGAAAATCATTTTTAAGGCATTTGAGAACCTGATTTAAAATAAGAGTAGGACAAGAGTTCAAATAGTTTTTCAAGAAAAGAATTAAACGCCTC
This sequence comes from Solanum tuberosum, assembly GCF_000226075.1. NCBI lineage: Eukaryota > Viridiplantae > Streptophyta > Magnoliopsida > Solanales > Solanaceae > Solanum > Solanum tuberosum. The sequence continues at coordinate 647,299 of NW_006239092.1, read as the reverse complement.
AAAAAATTTATAAATATATAATTACCGATATAACTGAAATATAACTTGGAAGGAAACTATATTAAAACTGAAACTGGAAAAAGACTTAACTTAGCCAATATAATTTTAGATGAAATGGGAAGTTGGTCTCTTCAGCAAATATACAATATATTTAAGAGAGAAAACATAGAGATAATTAGTTTCAAACACCTTGAAACAAGTGAGTTTTTTAAAAATAAATAAATTAGAAGCTCATGAAGTTGTAGATTAATTTCGACAAGAGAACAATGAGTAATAATTTTATCACAATTTGTGTTTTCATAATGTGCATGGTTTATAGATGATCTTAAAAAGAAAATATGTTACTAAATGTCTAAACGCGCTTTGAAATAATATGCATGAGAAGTATTTTACTTAATATGATACTTAAAACATTATTCGAATCTAAGCCATTATTTCAGATGTTATCACTATTACTAGACATGCTTTACCATTATGTGCATGAGACATGATTACCCGATTTGATAAGAAGTTAAATGACATTTATTATGTTGAAAATGTTTTCATATGAGTACCTATTGTTTATAAAGAAAAATATAAATAGAGGAGATCTTGTCGAATCCTGTAGCTAAGGTGAATACGTTAAATTTGATGCGATGCACCTTTAATTTTATTTATAGATTATCGTTATACCCTCGTTAGTAGAAAGATAAAACTAGCAAACAATTATCAATCTCCCTTGAATTGAGACCTATAGTTATATTTGACTCCTTTATGAGGGTTTATAATTATTGTCTTATCTCTCTAAATAGAAAGATACACCAATTACATATGATTTATTCTTAAATACCTCTCAAACATAAGATTTTATATGACATATTTACCAAATTTATAATTGAGTTATTAATTCATTTCTACTTATATTAAAAAATAAGATTAATTATTACTACCATTTTTATAAGAGCATTTATTTCATGCATATTTTCTAATTATTGTATATGTTGGGGTTTTTTCTTTCAAGATATATGTTGAGTTCTAATGTTGAAAATTAATGATAAATGGAAGAAAGAAAAATTGATTCTCTCACATTGGTGGGAGAAATCACTTTCAAGTGCTTAAATGCTTAAATATATAGAAGCATTCCTTCATACCGTCAGGGGCGGTTCTAAGGATTGGCCAGTGAGGCCATTGCCTTAGGCCTCAAAAATTTGAAGGCCCCAAATTTGAATAAATTATTATTATTAATTTAATTATATATTAATAAAATTTATATAAATAAAATTGTTATTTTATAGTTTTTATTATTATTTGTTTGAGAGTATTTTTTACCAATAAGTTCATAATTTTTTCATTCATTAGTTGATATATTTGTTTTAACTTCCAATTTTAAATTTTATCATTTTTATATAGGAACTAAGTTATATATATTGATAACATAATGAATTTTTTCTTAAACTACATGAACACAAAAATATTCATGCACAAATTTCCTTTTCGTTTTAATTTAATATATTATATAAAAATTTTATAATTTGTTTTAGATATTCACGTGCTACTTAATGAAATGAATTATATCATTTAAAACAATTATATCATTTAAATTGATCTAAATTTGGATATTTTTGTTAGTATCCATGCTCAAAACTTCAACTATTAAGTTATGTTATGTTCTTTTCTTTTTCTTATTTGTGATGATAGCCAAATTAAATTACAATTTCAGTTTTGAAGCTTAACATCGATAATCCATCACTTTTATTTTTTGTACTCTTCTTCCTTTCTTTCTTCTTTTTTTTTTTTTGTGTGAAAATTGATATTTTTTGTCTTAAATGATTAATCTATTGAGTAGAAAATAGATTTTCTTGTTAATGTATAAATTTTATAAAATAAATTTAAGGACCTCTTAATATGATTTTGCCTTAGGCCACGAGATTTGTTGAGCCGCCCCTGCATATCGCCATCGTCGCTCGCTTGGCTAGGCTTTGACTTTGAACAATGATTGAGAGATTACTTTTTTGACAAAAATTCTGATCCAATATTTATCCTCGTGTGAAAATCTCATCAGACGCATCTCTTTAGTGAATTGTTTTGAAGTACAGTATGTGAACACCTAACATTTGACGTATTTAAATTACTTCAATTATACATATAGAAAAACTACGTAATTACAAGACTTAATAACATTGGCTGGGACCCACGAATTTATATTAAATAAAATCAAAAAAGAAAGTTATGTTTTTAGACAATTCAGCTCGCCTTTGTTCTCTCCCCATTTACCAATTTCTCCTAAAATCTCTCCCCAAATCAATTTTGAATTTCTAGTTTTCACCAAAACGTCAAAACGTGTCTAAATCAATTTTGTTTATTTTTTTTCTATTTTTCAAGTTATTTCATGAACTTTCATCTCAAATCCTCATTCCTAACATACAAAACAATTTAAAAATAATTTTGCATACAAATGGAACTTATTTCGCGATTTATACAAAGTAGAGATTCCATAACAAACAAAATATATCTATAGATGGACTCGAAAACGGCCATGAATCAAGTCGAGTGTTTTATCCATTTTTATTTAACTCATTTTCGATCAACTCATATTTGACTCGACTCGGTTGTTTGCCACTCCTAGTGTCATTATAGTTCTTGAAAATGTAACTAATGAAATATGGCATTGGCCAAGTCTGATTGAGGAAGAGTTACAAGGTGAAAACAACTATTTTCTTGAAATGATACTAGCATTACATATGTAACTCGATTTTGATTGATGATACATGCATCAATTTCTCTCAATTGTATTTATAGAACTAACATGAATATATATATCATAAACATTTCAACAATTGATAGTGCTAAGATCACCCATTTTGGTATTCAAACAGGCATCTACAGCATCCCCAACACTGAGAAAAATCCACCCTTTTCCAAGTTCATCTACAAATTTTGCTACCTTCAACTTGTTGATTACTTTCCACCTTGGATTTGCTATAACTAACCGCAAAAAAGAAAGAAAAAAAAAGAGTATAATTCAACGAATTACAATTTATGTGACTTATGGTCTATAACAAGTCATTATGGTCTATAACAAGTCATAGACTTCTGTATGACTATAAATCATCTCATTCAGAATAAAAATAAGAGATTAAGGGTGTGTTTGGTATGAAGGAAAATGTTTTCCATGGAAATGTTTTCCTAGAAAATGTTTTCCTGGAAAACAAGTTGATTTTTGACTTATTTTCTCATGTTTGGTTGGTGAGTAGAAAATATTTTTTCCGAAAAAGATTTTTTGTGTTTGATTTATGAATGAAAAAATATTTTTGAGAAATATCTTTTATTTTTACTAGAGTAGAAAATAATTTTTGAAATTGAAAATATTTTTTAAAAACAAACTTAAATTTTTTTT
>NW_006239092.1:612813-643302 GCF_000226075.1 Solanum tuberosum | reverse complement strand
TATTTTCTACAAAAAAAACTTTAATTTTATTTTTTTTGGGGGTGGGGGGTGGTAGGGGGCTGGAGGGAGGGGGGTGGGTCGGGGTGAGGGTGAGGGTGAGGGTGAGGGTGGGATAAAAAAATTGAAGTTGAAAAATATTTTTTAAAAATAAGCTTTAAATCTACTTTTTCATCAATTTTTTTTTTTGATTTTTTCAACAAAAAAGTTGTAATTTGAAATTGGTGGAAAGTTTTGGAAAATGTTTTCCTTGATTTTTGAAGGGAAGTCATTTTCCTTGAATTTGAGGAAAATGAGTCGATTTGGAAAACATTTAATCCAACTAAACTTTGCTACCTTCAACTTGTTGATTACTTTCCACCTTGGATTTGCTATAGCTAACTGAAAATAAAAAATAAAAAAATGAGTATATATAATTCAATGAATTACAATTTATGTGACTTATGGTCTATAACAAGTCGTAGACATCTGTATGATTATAAAACATCTCATTCAGAATAAAAATAAGAGATTTAGTCAAACATTTCTAAATAAAAACTATGAGATTATTTTTGGATGGATTAAAAAAATATCATGCCACATAATTTTGGACATTTATTGACATTTTTTTGGTCACATTATTAGAGAGAAACTAACTTGTATGCCTTGTGATAGGAATTCTCTGTGCAACTCCTCCAATGCAACAATTCCTGATGTATCATTGCTCATTACACCTGTAAAACAATGTCATCAATGTAAAATTTTGGCCTATTTGTAGTATCGCGATTTCTAGAATTTCACTTAAGAAAACATTAAATAAGGGTAGAAATTAACGCAAGTGCAAATTAAAAAGGTGACATATAAAAAGGAACGGAGGGAATAACAGACTTACAGATTATATAAATTACAAGATATTATGTGATAAGTAAAGAGTGAAAGAATATATTAGTAATAATATAGGAGTTATTGGAATACAAACATTTACCTTCCATCACTAACTTTGTTGCTTAATGCAGCATATCACCAACAATAATGACCTTCTACTCACCTCAAGTTCACAAATAAGAAATAAAGACAACATAATGAGATAATATATGTCAACATATAGATATATTCAATGCCCACCGATGGATATAAATTGTTGCACATATGTTGGGGATTTCACCAGCAATATAATGCATTTTTATTAATATTAAAACGTCACACTAACAGAAAACAATGAAATATTCTCGACTATGGAAACATATATAATTTCCATTGGACTTAAAGGAGTTCGAGAAATATGACCAATACACAGTCAAAACAGGCAACAAGGCCATAAAGTTTGCTTATTAATAGAGAAAATTCAAAAGAAAATAGAAGTAGAACATTTCATAAATGATCCCTTCTTGCTAGCCATTCAAACGCTTGCATCAATTACGCTTATTGCCTACAAATGAAAGAGTGCAAATAATATAAATATTAAAAAAATACTACTAATAATAATTGTTTTTGAAAAAATAATAATTGAAAATAAAACAAAAATTATTAGTAGAAAATAACTTACCAAAGCCTGGATTAAACATGAACTGACGCAAAAAAGGATCCACTGGTAAACCAATCATAGCAAAGTTTGGATCGTACAACGCGTTGACAATAGGCCTACGATTCAAGTCATGAAAGAATTATTATTTAAACTGATTATTATTTTAGTAACTTCTGATACATAGTTTTGTGAGGATTTTTTAAACAAATGTTCATTTTTATATCATCATTTAAGTGTTACTACCTATAAAATATTAAATCATTATCTAGCGTCGTCTAAAATTTTAGCTGTGATCTAGCATTTTCAAATAACCTTTTAGTTTGAACAAAAAAAAATTAGACCATAAAATGCAAACACAAAAATAAAAGGAAAAAAATACCGTTTACAAAATAAATGTCTTGAATTAAAAAGGATAATCAACGATTTTTTTTTCTATTTTAAGAGACATGTATATGGAGTTGTCCAAGTACTCTATGATAAATATTAACCGCAATTTATGATTTTGAATGATCTTTTCAAAGAGGGTTGTTCAAAAAGAATTATCTAATTTATGTAACAATCTACTTTGTATTTGAAAATTATTTAAATAATAGATAAATAAACACTTTTTTATATATTAAAAATATTACCTGCCAACTGATGGAGAAACTTGTGCAACCTCATTCTGTATTTATTCATAAAAACATATGACATGTCACTAGTATGTATTATAACTTAATTATTATAGTAAACATTTATTGCAAAATAAAATTTAAGAAAACCTAATTGGCAAGTGAAATAAAAAATATTGACAATAATTTAGAAATTAAGCACATACTCTGATACGGAAAGAAGATCCAGCTGGAATTATTGGCATGCTACCACGTGGATGATTAATCTGTGCCCATCAAAATGAGAAAATTATTAGCAAAATAAAAATTTCTTTGAAAAATAAAATTTAAAAATGTATATATTGACAAGTGAAATAAAAAATATTAAAATAATTTAGGAATGAAACACATACCTGAGAAAATGATCCAACAGGAAATAATGGCATGCTACCACGTGGATGGTTGACCTGCACTTGTTATTTTATATTCAAATGATAAAAAATCTTGAAAAATAAAATTTAAGAAACAATATATTTGTAAGTGAAGTAAAAATATTAAAAATATTTTAGAGATTAGATACATACTCCAGTAGAAAAAGTTGATCCAGAAGCAAATGTTGGTATACTACCATGCAGATGGTTGACCTGCGCCTATTATTTATATTAAAATGAAAAAATACATATTATGATAATTAAAATTTAAGAAAATATATATTTGCAAGTGAAGTAAAATATTAAAATAATTTATTGATTAGATACATACTCCAGTAGGAAAGTTAATCCGGAAGAAAATGTTGGTATACTACCATGCAGATGGTTGACCTGCGCCTATTATTTATATTAAAATGAAAAAATACATATTATGATAATTAAAATTTCTTGAAAAATAAAATTTAAGAAAATATATATTTGCAAGTGAAGTAAACATATTAAAAATATTTTATTGATTAGATACATTCTCCAGTAGATGGTATACTACCATGCAGATGGTTAAAATCATATTATGATAATTAAAATTTAAGAAAATATATATTTGCAAGTGAAGTAAACATATTAAAAATATTTTATTGATTAGATACATTCTCCAGTAGATGGTATACTACCATGCAGATGGTTAAAAATCATATTATGATAATTAAAATTTATTGAAAAATAAAATTTAAGAAAATATATATTTGCAAGTGAAGTAAAAATATTAAAAATAATTTATTGATTAGATACATACTCCAGTAGAAAAAGTTGATCCAGAAGCAAATGTTGGTATACTACCATGCAGATGGTTGACCTGCGCCTATTATTTTATATTAAAATTAAAAAAATCATATTATGATAATTAAAATTTAAGAAAATATATATTTGCAAGTGAAGTAAAAATATTAAAACTATTTTAGAGATTAGATACATACTCCAGTAGGAAAAGTTAATCCAGAAGAAAATGTTGGTATACTACCATGCAGATGGCTGACCTGCGCTTATTAGTTTATATTTAAAATGATAAATGTTAGCTTATAATTATACAAATTAATTTAAAGAAAATGTAAAAATATTTGAAAAAAATAATAAATTTATACTCATTAATGATAAATTAAAGGAAGAAAGCAGTTACCACAACGGTTTGACCATGAGAAATTGATAAAGGTTCATAGAAAAGTAGGTGTTGGTGTTGAGGATTAGCCGAACTGGCTTCCTCAAAAGTTAAACCATCACTGTTTGTTGAGCTCTCCGAAAACGTATCTCCACTCAACGACATTTTTCCCCAAAATATTCTTGTATACCAAAATTAAAGGTCATAAATAATAAATAAAAGGACTTGCCAATATATTACAATTTAATTATCATATTTATAAAAATATGTGCGTAGTATAATTTGTAAAAAAAAAAAACTTAAACCAATCAACTAAAAACAATTTTTGTAATATGCCAGTTGCAAAGATATTTTACGGTCAGGATTACTAAAAAAATTTAATCAATCGATCAAACTAAAAACACAAACAATCAATTTTTTCTATATTTGACACAACATATTATTATGGAGAAATCAATTTTTTATTTAATATTTATGCAATTAATGTATTATAATGTCATTCAAGTTATGTGCCTAATAAATGAAATATTCTCGACTATGGAAACATATATAATTTCCATTGGACTTAAAGGAGTTCGAGAAATATGACCAATACACAGTCAAAACAGGCAACAAGGCCATAAAGTTTGCTTATTAATAGAGAAAATTCAAAAGAAAATAGAAGTAGAACATTTCATAAATGATCCCTTCTTGCTAGCCATTCAAACGCTTGCATCAATTACGCTTATTACCTACAAATGAAAGGGCAAATAATATAAATATTCAAAAATAATACTATTAATAATAATTGTTTTTGAAAAAAATTGAAAATAAAACAAAAATAATAGTAGAAAATAACTTACCAAAGTCTGGATTAAACATGAACTGACGCAAAAAAGGATCCACTGGTAAACCAATCATAGCAAAGTTTGGATCGTACAACGCGTTGACAATAGGCCTACGAGTGATGAAAGAATTATTATTTAAACTGATTATTATTTTAATAAACTTCTGATACATAGTTTTGTGAGAATTATTTTCTTGAAACTGATAAAATATTAGATCATTATCTAGAGTCTAAAATTTTAGCCGTGATCTAGCATTTTCAAATAAGCTTTTAGTTTGAACAAAAACAAGTTTAGACCATAAATTGCAAACAAAAAAATACCGTTTACAAAATAAATATTTTTAAATTAAAAAGGATAATCAACGATTTTTTATTTATTTTAAGAGACATTGTGTATGGAGTTGTCCAATTACTCTATGACAAATATTAACTACAATTTATGATTTTGAGTGTTAAAAGAGGATCCTTCAAAAAGAATTATCTAATTTATGTAACAATCTACTTAATATTTGAAAACTATTTAGATAATAGACAAATAAGCACTTCTTCATATATTAATTTGTAACGAATATTACCTGCTAACTGATGGAGAAACTTGCGCAACGTCATTCTGTATTTATTCATAAAAACATATGACATGTCAATAGTATGTATTATAACTTAATTATTATAGTAAAAATTTGTTGCAAAATAAAATTTAAGAAAACCTAATTGGCAAGTGAAATTAAAAATATTGACAATAATTTAGAGATTAAGCACATACTCTGATACGGAAAGAAGATCCAGCTGGAATCATTGGCATGCTACCACGTGGATGATTAATCTGTGCCTATCAAAATGAGAAAACTTCATATTAGAAAAATAAAAATTTCCTTTAAAAATAAAATTTAACAAAGTATATATTGACAAGTGAAATAAAATGTATTAAAATAATTTAGAAATTAAACACATACCTGATAATTAAAATTTCTTGAAAAATAAAATTTATGAAAATATATATTTGCAAGTGAAGTAAAAATATTAAAAATAATTTAGAGATTAGATACATACTCCAGTAGGAACAATCGATCCAGAAGCAAATGTTTGTATACTACCATGTAGATGGTTGATCTGTGCCTATTATTTTATATTAAAATGAAAAAAATCATATTATGATAATTAAAATTTCTTGAAAAATAAAATTTAAGAAAATATATATTTGCAAGTGAAGTAAAAATATTAAAAATAATTTAGAGATTAGATACATACTCCAGTAGGAAAAGTTGATCCAGAAGCAAATGTTGGTATACTACCATGTAGATGGTCGACCTGCGCCTATTATTTTATATTAAAATGAAAAAATTATATTATGATAATTAAAATTTCTTGAAAAATAAAATTTAAGAAAATATATATTTGCAAGTGAAGTAAAAATATTAAAAATAATTTAGAGATTAGATACATACTCCAGTTTGAAAAGTTGATCCAGAAGAAAATGTTGGTATACTACCATGCTGATGGTTGACCTGCGCCTATTAATTTATATTAAAAATAAGACATGTTAGCTTATAATTATACAAATTAATTTACAGAAAATGTAAAAATATTTGAAAAAATAATAAATTCAAATTCATTAATGATAAATTAAAGGAAGAAAGCAGTTACCACAACGGTTTGATCATAAAAAATTGGTAAAGATCCATAGAAAAGTAGGTGTTCGTGTTGAGGATTAGCCGAAATGATTTCCTCAAATGTTAATCCATCACTGTTTGTTGAGCTCTCTGAAAACGTATCTCCACTCAACGCCATTTTTCTCCAAAATATTCCTGTACAACAAAATTAAGGGTCATAAATAATAAATAAAATATTGATCTATGATTTTTAACACATTATGCTATGAATAAGCAATTTTATTTATAATCTGAAATAAATAAATAAATAAATAAAAATGTATGAAAACATAAAGAGAATCACCCTAGTTTCATTCAGGGGTGTGCACTATTCGGATTAAACTGAATACCCAAACTAAATCAAACTGAATTTTTATTCGAATTGGTTTTTTGGTTTTTCGGATCGGTTTTGGATTAATAAATTGCTTTGTTTGGTTTGATTTCGGATTTAAAAAAATAAAAACCAAAAAAACCGAATCATATATATATATAAAGTGTTTAGGTTTAGAATTAAATTAGAGTTAACCACTTTTTGTCCCTTTTTGGTTATTGCCTTTTATGATGATTACGTCTATATTTTATGTTTGAACATCTTTAATAGGTATACTTATAAGTATTGTGTTTTAAGTTTTACTTATGATTTATATTAGAAAGTATATTTAAGGGATTCAATATTATTACTTGGTTATGTTATTAATTATTGACATAACCGAATAACCAAATCGAAAAAAGTCGAACCGAATAGAGGAATATCAAACCAAACAAAATTTATTTTGGATTGGATTGGGTTACACTTTTACAAAATCGAAAAATACAAACCGAATAGTACAAAACCAAACCAAAAAAACGAATGCACACCCCTAGTTTCATTAAGTTTTCTCTTCAGAAGTGATTAATTTTAAGAAAATACTAGAATCCCTAAATTCTTGACGACACTTAATGATATATCTATATCAAATTTTAATAGATTTATGGTATAAAAGATAAATTAAAAGAAAAAAAAAATCAAGATCTAGATATTTACACACGTATGAAATTAGGTCATAATGTTATTTTTCTTCTCAAATACTTAATGTATTGAAATACTAAATTTAAATTATTCAATTTATTGAATAAGAAAAAAAAGGTCATTCACATAGAGTTTTAGCAATTGCATTATAACTTGTATAACAAAAATTCAAGGGAAAATTTTTTAAAAAAGTGAAAGTAATGTTCTAATCATAAAATTTTGACGAATCATTAAAAAAGAAAATAAAAAATATCTTCACACAAAATAAAGAGTTATAATTTCAGACATTGTTAAATTACGCGAGATCAAATACTACACGTAAATTCAAACAAAAATCTATATAAAGAAAAAATAAAAGAAGAAAATTTTAATCATCCACGTCAAGATGAACCAAAATAAAGAAATTAAAATTAAAAAAATCTCTCCTCTTTTTTTATGGCTCTTACAAATATATAAATGTGGATTTGCTATAGAATTGGAGGGTGAATGAAAAACATAAATGGAAAAATAAAACGAAGAAAACAAATTGCTAGACCATATATGAAAAGAAAGAATAGAGAAAGAGAAGCAACCTTAGTCTTGAGAAATGAGAATGATGAAAAATAAGGAGCAAATATGCCTATATTTATAGGACTATGAATTATATGAATATGGCAAGTAATCCACTAAAACACCCTTATAATTAATTCATTACAAATTATATTATGGCAAGTAAAAAAAAATTATCAAATAATTTTAACTTAAAAGAATTGGAGTCTTCTTATTGTTTTCGGTCAACTTCTTAAATATTTTTGGAAGACTTACAAATATAAACAAAAAACAAGTCAAAAAAAGGAATTATAATTCAAATGCTAAATCTAAAAACTTTATAGATATATCTCAAACTAGGTAAAGAATTTATAAAAGATAACTCAGCGTAATATTTTAAAATAAGGGAAAAGAATGCAATATATCAAAATCAAACATTGAAAGCTACGTGTTTATATTCCCGTGGATTATAATATATGACATAGTTTTATAATTTATGAAAAAGATGACGTCAACAATATAGACTCATGTACTCTTGAGGAAATAATAGCTCTCGTATTATCTCTTACTATTATTAATATTATTTCTTCACTTCAAATTAGGTATGTTCTTGAAAAATAATGATTAAATTAATTAATAATTAACTAATATGTCATTAGTAAAGAAAATTGCAATTAACACTAACGACAATAATATTGTTTGAAGTAGTTGAAAGATATAAACTAGTGTGACTAATTCTTGAGTATCGATTTATGTCCTCAAATTCTCATTAAGTTGTTTTATCAAAGAACATGTTGTTACTTATTACGATCAATTTCGAACTAAGTAAAAGAATTTCATAACTTTGGCCTATTTGTATCATCTTCTTTCTTTAAAATTAAATCGCCATCTAATTTTAGAAATTTATTTTAAAGGCATTTGAAAACTTAATTTAAAATGAGAGTAGGACAAGAGTTCAAATAGTTTTACAACGAAAGAATTAAATGCCTCAAAATTTTTATAAATACACAATTACCAATATAGCTGAAATATAACTTGAAAGGAAACTATATTAAAACTGAAACTAGAAAGAGACTTAACCTAGCCAATATAATTTTATATGAAAAGGGAAGTTGGTCTCTTCAGCAAATATACAATATATTTAGAGAGAAAACATAGAGATTATTAGTTTTAAACACCTTGAAACAAGTGAATTTTAAAAAAAAAAAAAAAATTTAGAAGCTCATGAAGTTGTAAATTAATTTTGTGATAATATAGGTAGTTAAAGAGGTGTCACGTTTTGGTATTTCGATAAGAGAACAATGACTCAATGAGTAAATTTTTTATCACAATTTGTGTTTTCATAATGTGCATGATTTTAGTGGCGGAGTCGGAATTTTTAATAAGGAAATGCATAATCCGAGAAGTAAACACACGAACTAGTGGAAGGGGCCCGGGTTCAACATCTATTATATATACCTAAAAAATAATTTTAACCATGCATAAATAATAAATATTTTCCGCCGAGGGGTGAACCACCTCAGTATATGCTACCTCCGCCCCTGCATGGTTTATACATGATCTTAAAAAGGAAATATGTTACTAAATGTCTAAACGCACTTTGAAATAACATGCATGAGAAGTATTTTACTTGATATGATACTTTAAACATTATTCGAATCTAAGCCATTATTTCAGATGTTCTCACTATTGCTAGACATGTTTTACCATCATGTGCATGAGACATGATTACCCGATTTGATAAGAAGTTAAATGTCATTTATTATGTTGAAAATGTTTTCATATGAGTACCTATTGTTTATAAACAAAAATATAAATAGAGTAGATCTTGTCGAATCCTGTAAGCTAAGGGAAATACGTTAAATTTGATGCACCTTTAATTATTTACAGATTGTCGTTATACCCTCGTTAGTAGGAAGAAAAAACTAGCATACACTTATCAATCTCCCTTGAATAGAGACCTACTGTTATATTTAACTCCTTTACGAGGGTTCATAATTATTGTCTTATCTCTTTAAATAGAAAGATACACTAATTACATGATTTATTCTTAAATACCAATCAAACATATATAAGATTTTATATGACATATTTACCAAATTTATAATTGAATTGTTAATTGAATTCTACTTATATTAAACAAATAAGATTAATTATTGCTACCATTTTTATAAGAGCATTTATTTCATGATATTTTCTAAGTATTATATATGTTGAGATTTTTTCTTTTAAGATGTATGTTGAGTTCTAATGTTAAAAATTAATGAGAAATGTAGGGAAGAAAAATTGATTCTCTCACATTGGTGGGAGAAAAGAACTTTCAAGTGCTTAAATGCTTAAATATATAGAAGCATTCCTTCATATCGCCGTCGTTGCTCGTTTGGCTAGGCTTTGACTTTGAACAATGATTGAGAGATTATTTTTTTGACAAAAAAAAATTCCAATATTTTTTCCTCATGTGCAAATCTCACCAGACGCATCTCTTTAGTACATTGTTTGGAAGTACAGTATGTGAATACCTAACATTTGACGTATTTAAATTACTTCTATTATACATATAGAAAATTACGTAATTACAAGACTTAATAACATCGGTTGGGACCCACGAATTTGTATTAAATAAAAAAAAGAAAAGGAATCTATCTTTATATACAATTCAGTTCGCCTCTTTTCTCTCAACTGTACCTTCAATTTCTCCTAAAATCTCTCCCAAATCAGTTTTGAATTTCAAATTTTCACCAAGACATCAAAATTTTCAGGAAACCGCCAAAACGTGTCTTTCACGATCCAGACCATCGTGATTGACACCCACACTAATTCTCCGGTGGGAGAACCGTTACTACAACTCAACTAACCAAATTAACGAAAAATCAAAGCACTTAAAGTTACGAAAGCAAATTTAAATGTCTAAAGGAAAAATAGGGAGTTCCTATAAACTCCGAAAGCCTAACAAAACAATTGCGGAAATAATGCTTAGAACTTGAAAGTCAATGTACCAAAACATCTACTAACGACAAGTCTAAGAAATTGGGTGCAACCCCAAACTAAACATTATAAGAATATCTAAAGTACTAGTCTAAGTCCGAATATAATGGACTAAACATAACGAGAACTCATTGCAGCCTGGAATTAAGAACTGGATCACCCTTGAATTCGATCTCGATCATTGGTCTTCTAAACGAGGTCTGTCAGCCGCCTGAAGATGCCCTGTACTCAACAAAGAAAGAGCAAGTGCAGTATCAGTACACAACCACAGTGTACTGGTAGAATCACGCCTCTATCCCAATAAGTGAAACATATACAAGTAACCACAACATAATAAAGCAGTCATTTACCGAACATATATAATATCAGTCTTCATTTCAGGATCAACGAACAATTCCACATTCTCAAATACATCTATATAACAAGTCAATGGTCCTCTCATGGAACCCACACCCAAACTGTTAGTGTACCGGTACGTGGTACCCAATCCAAGTTAGTGTGCCGGACGTGACACCCGATCCCATATATGCGTCGGAATGTGGCACCCGATCCAAGTTCGTGTGTTGGAACGTAACACCCGATCCATTTCAACAAGCCACTATCACAACCACAATGTACATTCTCATAATCATGCAATCAAGTGTTGATTCATGGCATACAATTATACATTCATACTCATTTACGATTAGTGTGATCAATAATGCAACATCCGCATACATACATGCATTAAAATGAAGTAATTACTAACATCCATCACACCAACATGAGATCACAACCATCACCTACCTCGAACAAAGCTTGAACCCTCCTAAGAAACTTGATTCTTCCCTTTATAGATTATTTCCGCATGTTCTTGGTCTACAAACAAACAATTCATTACGGGGATTAATAATTAAGGTCTAATTTACCCGGATTATGACAAACCCAATAACCCAAGAGGCCAAGACCCAAGTAATGATCCTAAGGTGCAGCTAGGGCTTTTTCCCACAATCCAAACAATTCCAAAACCCTTTCCACCAATAATTACCCGTGAATTTACACTATACAAACCGAAAAATGGATTCGGGGAGTAAAAACCTTATCTTTAGCCTCAAGAATTGTGAAAAACTGTCCAGAAGTTGCCCTGGTTCATCTCCTAACTCTTAAGAACGAAGTTTGCAGAATAATGACATTTTTGGAGTTTATTTTTTACTCAATTCGCAACTGGCCTGCTATGATGGGGGCCATCCCGCCACAGCGGCCCCTCCCTGGCGCCTTACACGGAGACATAACCTCGGAATTAGAGTTTCAAACCCCCATTTCACAACACACCTTCAACCCATGACACTCAAAAACTACCCGTTCACGCTAAGATCAGTTTCGGGAGTTCTACTCACTCGAATTCAATTCCATAAAGTCGTACGGGTTCCTTAACGTCTTAGCTATCTACGGATGCGATCAAATTCATTATTATACCTCTAGTTTGTTACCAGATTTCCCGAGACCTCACTGACTCCGATTTCGTCCAAATCTGAACTAGGCTAAGAAATTTCAAGTTACTACGAAAAAGTTAAATGGCCCAAAAAATTTCCCCGATGGCTTTTCTATAAGGATGGGAACAGGTCGTTACAGTGTCTAAATCAATTTGTTTTTTTTTCTATTTTTCAAGTTATTTCTCAACTACTCATTCCTCACATAAAAAAATAATTTAAAAATAATTTTGCATACAAATGGAACGTATTTCGCAATTTATACAAATTAGAGATTTCATAATAAACAAAATATAGCTATGGAGCGCAAATAGCAAAACTATAGCTATAGCGCACTAATCTGATAATTATCTTTGTTGTTCCTAAAATTTACTCTTGTTATATCTACTTAGATAGTTCATATGTAATTAAACTTCGTAATATATAAAGAAATAATCCAGTAGCTTTCTCTTTTATGATTATCACAACCTCAATATAGTTCTTGAAACGGTAACTAATGAAATATGGCATTGGCCAAGCCTGATTGAGGAAGAGTTACAAGGTAAAAACAACTATTTTCTTAAAATGATACTCTCATTACATATGTAACTCGATTTTGATTGATGATACATGCATCAATTTCTCTCAATTGTATTTATAGAACTAACATGAATATATATATCATAAACATTTCAACAATTGATAGTGCTAAGATCACCCATTTTGGTATTCAAACAGGCATCTACAGCATCCCCAACACTGAGAAAAATCCACCCTTTTCCAAGTTCATCTACAAATTTTGCTACCTTCAACTTGTTGATTACTTTCCACCTTGGATTTGCTATAGCTAACTGGAAAAATAAAAATAAAAAATGAGTATATATATAATTCAATGAATTACAATTTATGTGACTTATGGTCTATAACAAGTCATAGACATCTGTATGATTATAAAACATCTCATTCAGAATAAAAATAAGAGATTAAGTCAAACATTTCTAAATAAAAACTATGAGATTCAGTTTTGGTTGAAAAAATAAATATCATGCCACATAATTTTGGACATTTATTGACATTTTTTTGGTCACATTATTAGAGAGAAACTAACTTGTATGCCTTGTGATACCAATTCTCTGTGCAACTCCTCCAATGCAACAATTCCTGATGTATCAATGCTCATTACACCTGAAAAACAATGTCATCAATGTAAAATTTTGGCCTATTTGTAGTATCGCGATTTCTAGAATTTGACGGGACTTTTCTAATATATATTTTTTATTTTTTTTGTTATTGTGTGAACAGAAATTAAAGAAGCTTACTTGACATGTCTAGCACTAAAATACGAATTTTTCCCTTGGACTGCTCTTCACTTCTACTTGTCACTGTGCTCAATATCCTAATTGGAAAAAGAAAAAAAAAAGGAAATTATAAACAATTATTTAATAAATTTCATTTTTATTTTCATTTTCCTCTGTAAAATTTAAAATATATACCTTCCTCTTATGAAATTAGCATTTGCAAAGCATAGTGAAGCATTGTTCACTCTAATAATCAAAATTCCTTGAGTTTCAGTGGCCACTGGAAATTGAGTAATGTCACAAAAAGTGTCTGTTCCAGGTAGTCTGCCTTGGAGTTCTACACTTGGTCTGATGGTACCAAGTATTATTTTACCAAATGAAATTCCAACCTGCAATAATGAAATTATTAGTCGCAGTCAATAAAATAATGAAAATTAAGTTACAAATGTTAATAAAGACATAACAACGTAATGCAAGTTGATCTAAACACTATTATTATAAGTGGATTTTGATGGTTAAATTTGAGATTTTTATACGTGGAATCAGATGAATTGTACCTTATCCATAAAGCATAGACAAGCTGTTGTTTTGCAAATGGTTACTAAAAGTTGAAAAAGAACATGACAGATGATCAAAGAGTGGACATGATCAGTCTATTATTTTTGGCACCAAAGAAAGAGCATCATCACCTACTGTCCATGTATTGTTTACTAGTAAAAGAATCCAACAAATGGAACCCACAAATGACTTAAAAAGGACTATCTATGACTTTTAATTATTTGATACTTCACATCAACATAAAATTCCCAATTTTTTCGTCTTTTATATAAAATTCATATAATTAGCCAAGAAATTGTAATTAGGTATAGAATTTTTTTTTATTTCCTACCCAATATGTGCAACCCTCTTGGGCTTCCAAAATTCTATTTAAAAGGTAAAACACTCTTATCAATGACGATCTCATTTTCAAGAATCAAATTCGAAATCTCTAGTACTCGGTAGTTAGCAACAAAGGCCTGGGAGAATCTTGAAGTTCTAAGAGGGTCAATCATACTTTACTAGTAGTGCTAAGAGGCAACATAGGCCAATAAACCATTGTACTAAGTCAACCCTTTTTTGTAGCGGACTCGAGACTAAAAGAATGGTTGGAATAACAAACATCCATCTCTTTCGTCTTTTGGATACCCATATAACCATCGAAGGCTATTGAAGTGACTGATTCCTTGACATTAAGAGGCATTAAAAAAGAAGAGTTATCTCATCATTTCTATCTAGTCCCGATAGACTTGATGTTAAGAAAGACTCTCTTGCAGAAAGGTTGGCTAGAGATTTCTCGTAAAAACATTAGCCCGTCTGGCTAAGTTCACAATTCTTGTATATAGATGTATAAAATAGAGACAATATAGTTACCGCTATTATAAGACCAATTTCGACAGAGCCAAAGAGTACTCCAAAGAAAGCAGCAATGCAAATGATGAAATCTGTTTTGTCCACTTTCCAAATGTGAAATGCTTCACTAATGTCAATTAAACCTGGTAGAGCAGATATGATAATTGATGCCAGTATTGCCAATGGAGTATAGTATAATAGCTTTGTTAACAACTCAAGTGATATCAGAACTGTTATTGCCATAACTATGTTTGACACAACAGTTTCACATCCTGCACTGAAATTCACTGCTGTTCTCGAAAATGAACCTACAACAATCATTAACATATTGAAGTATATGACCATCTCGTCTAAAAACTTAAAAAGGTTTGTCTAATTGAAAGTTTACCAGTTGCTGTGTAGCAAGAAGTTAAAGATCCTACAAGATTCATACATCCCATGGCTACCATTTCTTTGTTACCATCAAGATGATAGCCTTTCATTGAAGCGAAAGATCGACCAACAGCAATCGCCTCCTAAGATATAACATGTTGGAATAAGGATCTTTTTTATATATATGAAATTGAGAGAAAAAAGGGTAGAGAGACAGACAGTGAGAGCGACGATAGCACAAATAAGTCCAATTTTCGCGATTTCTCTAATGTGTGGACTGTTGAACTGTAATTGATGAAGTGAACTTGGATTGATACCCCCTTTGAAGTGTTTTACAATCTTGACTCCATGTTGATCAGCTTTTGTTAGATAAACTATCAAAGTGGATAGTACAACTGATAAAAGAGGAGCAATTGCTGGTAGCCAGAACAGTTTCTTGTTCCTTTTCCCCTGTAGTTTTTCAAAGTTTCAAAGAGATTAATATAACAATTACCATATGATAAGAGAAAAAAAGATTATGAAACAAAAACAAGTTACTTACAATGAACCTTGTCATTAGGATGAAGATGAGGAAGGAACAGCCAAGTACAAAATTCAATGGAAACCACTACAAATGCAAAGGAAATTTTCTTAAGATGAAAAAACCAACTGATTATTTCTCAGATGGTCACTCGACTAATAACTATTATCTCAGAATGTTCACTTTCTTTGTTGAAGAAAACTGAGATAATAACTATTAATTGAGTGACCGGAACAGAATTTTTTCCAAATAAAGTAAAGGCCTCACTGGCTCATTATGAAGTGATTTATAAACAGCTTCCAACACAGACACCACATCAGTCTTGGTAGTAAAATGGTTAATTCCTAGCAAACCCTTTAATTGTTGAAGGCCTATAACAATGGCTGCACCTCCCATGAATCCAACTATGGCAGCATGTGATAGAAAATCCACTAGAAATCCCAACCTGATAAGCACTAAAACTTAAAAGCCATATTCCAGGAGAGGCAGAGTCATTGAAAAAACAGAGTATGGACTACCTGAACAGTCCAAAAACTGCCTGAAATGCACCAGTGAAGAATGTGGCAGTGAAAACAAGATTCCTGTAAGCGATATGATCAACGGCAGGGTCTATAATTTTGGAAACCAGTGCAGAAATCAGAAGTGATACAACAGCAACAGGGCCAATGGCGATCTCTCGCGAACTTCCCATCACAGCATATATCAGTGGTGGAACAACACTAGTGTCTAGAACAAAAAAAGGAAGACAAATCATAAACTATATCATCAAGAATCAGATAAATGAACCAATCTGGTATTTTTCAACTTACATAAGCCATATTGAGGATCAAGTTTCGCAAGATTAGCATATCCAATACTCTGCAAGAAGATATATATACATTTGAACTTAACATTTAGGAACAGAATCAATGTATACCAAATATATTACTCGTGTAAAGGTCTGAACATGTTTTCAGACCTTTACACGACTAATAAAATAAGATCTTTTTTTATTACCTGAGGTATGCAGAGACTAGCAAGAGTTAAGCCAGCCATTACGTCATGCTTAAACTTTGTACCTTTATAATTTCTTCCCCAGCTAAGGATTGGAAATAAGCCTTTCAAGAATGAAAAGAAAACTCCATTTCTTGATTGTTTTGTGGTTTTGTCAACATTTTTTTTAACAGAATTAATGAGTTGATGGAAAAAACTTGGTGGATTAGGAGAAGTAAGGAGCCATTGAGTTCTCTGATTCCTTGCAGTATCAGTAGATGCATCAACCTGTTGTAGCTCAATGTTGAAACTCTCATTGGCTAGTGAACCCATTCTATTTTTTTTTGTTTGTGTTAACTGGAGCTGAACTCCTTTTTTCTCATAATCCAGATGAGGTATAAATACTACTCCCTCTGTACTTTTTTTTTTGCCATTCACTAGGAACTTTTCGGGTTTTTTTTTTCCTCTCGGTGACTTGAATCGCAATCTTAAAATGGGAGGTGGAGGGTGTGATGGTAAACTCCTTCTTGTTTACTCTCTCACTACCTCGGTGACTCGAACCCCAATCTTAAAATGGGAGGTGGAAGGTGTGATGGTGGACTCCTTCTTGTTGACTCTCTCAATACATTGCTGACTCGAATAAACAATCTTAAAATGGGAGGTGGAGGGTGTGATGGTCAACTCCTCGTTAGTTGTTGACTTTCTCACTAATGTCTGATTTAAAATTTAAGATAATAAAGAAGAATTGTATTTTGATACCTTAAAGTAAAGATATGTACTCCCTTCGTCTCATTTAATATGAGTTAGTTTGACTCGATGTGGAGTTTAAGAAATGAAGATTTTTGAAATTTGTGGTCTAAAATAAGATATAGATATTTGTGTAGTTATAAATCATTTTATAAAGTTAAATTGTTACTTAATACATAAATGTATTATTTTCTATGGGGCTGACTAAAAGAGAAAATAAGTCATATAAATTGGAGCAGAGGAAATAGTAGGTACCAAAATATTTTTTAATCTTGTGATTTTAACTTTGTAATAAAAAGTTAAAAATTCAAGAATTGTCATAAAGGAAAGAGAGTTCTCTTTTAAACCGACTAAAAATAAAAGTAATGCACGTAATTTAAAGAAAGGAAATAATATATATATTCTATGAATTATTTTAAATCACAATAATTTATTATTATTTAAAATATATATATATATATATTGAGACATCCATTGTCTCTACTCTCTAGCTTGAAGTTTGTGTATTAAGTTGGAAATTGACGAAAACCCCAAATAAAAGAGATGAGCACCTACTAATTAAAAGCTGGGCTGGGTACATAGGAAGAAAAACAATCAATAATTTTTTTGTTTGATTTAATTTTGGCTTTAATTTAAAATTCAATTAAAAAAAAACTAACAAAATTGAACCAAGTCAACTATATAAATACCATTTTACAATCATAATAATTGTTTGCACTCTTGATTCGTGATATAGTTGTTTGCCGTTACATTGTAGTAATCCAACTCTTTGACTTTATTTTCTAAATTGATTTGTAGTATTTATTTTGATAATTCAACTCTTTGAATTTATTTTCTAGTTTAATTTGTAGTCTTTATTTTGATAATCCAACTCTTTGACTTTACTTTCTAGATGATTTGTGGTCTTTGTTTTAATAATTTCAAAAATCTATTGCATGTTTAAAATAACTCACATGTAATATCTTAAAGAGTAACTCATTTAATAGTGTTATACTCGAACATAGTCAATATCTAATGTGTTCAGAAGCATTTATCGTATATTTTAAATCGACAAAACAATCAAATTAGCCCAAAATCAAAGCTATCAAAAAAATTGCTAATTTGATTTTATTTGATTTTGATTTCAACATTAATTTGTAAATTAGCTTAATTGGGTTAATTTTCATTTTAGAGGAAAATCGACCTAAATTGAACCATAAATGACTGATGGAGTCTTTTGTTGTTCAAATATTGAAGTTTTTTAACGTTCGAAAATAGTGTTGGAGGATCGAGATAACATGGGCATCATGTAGAAGCTAATAATTTTAAAACTTAAATGACGATAATTATATAACAAAATGAATATATATACTTTAAAAAATATAATATTTTATATATTTACTCAATTGGCCTGATACAATTATAATAAAAGAAAATATAAAAATTATTGAGAGAAAAATCCCTTCCTAAACTAGTCTCTTTTAATGATTGTCGCTGTTATTATATTATTTTATCGGAAACTAAAATCCTCAATTTATAGAAGTTCAAACCATTTTTCCAAGGAATGGGTTACCTTAATATAGAAATATAATTGAAAAAATAAATGTCAATTATGGTAAAATTTAAATAAAATTAAAATTCAAACCGAATCCTAACAAATAGAAATAGTACTAGGTACTCTATTTAATTTTTATCTTGATAATCTTAATATATTTTAATATTAAGTTTATTGTCTTAAGTTCCAATTTCCAAGTAATGATACACTTAGTTTGCGTTGGATATGGGATATGCAGTTATAATTCTCAAAGTAATATTTGGATATGCGATTTGTGATCATAATAAAGAATGATTTTGAGATTTTGATTTCATCAAAAAAAAATTTAAAGGTAAAATTCGATCCATAGATTTATATTTCGTAAAAAAATATTATGTTAAATTTTGTTAAAAAGACTTATATTCCCCGTGAATAAATTGTTTGTACCATGTGAAATGATCATACTAACAATTTATTTATAAAGGAACATGCATGAAGATATGTGATTTATTAATGCGCACCTTAAGATATTCTGATACCTTATTTATGAACTATAGTTTGCTTATTTGATAAGATTGTATAAGAATTCATAAAGAAATTTTAATAGTTTTCACAACTCATGAATTTTCATATTTATGAAAAATAATACAAGTTAAAAAAATGTATATTACATATCCAAGCAAAACTTCTACTTTAATTTCATATCAATCAAATTTATATCATAATTTTATATCGTATATCCAAACCGCCATTTTTACGATAGTAGGGCACCCATTACTTTGGAATACTGAATTCATAATTCATTATTATGTCACTATGTATGCTAGTTCTTTTGGACAATATACATGTCTCACATGAATTGCAGAAAGATTCTCTAGGTGGTCTATCTATCTATCTATAATAATAATGGGCATAGGCTATTTTATCTCTTTAATTTATGAGTTTGTGTTTAAAGCTTTTCACATAATATCAAGACAATTTTTTTTCCTAAAGTCAACTATTGATAAGTCAATTTTGATCATTAATAACGGATATGGTATAACGGATGAAGTTGCTTCTTTTTTAATTAAAGATCTTAGGTTTGAGCATTAAATATGAAAAAATCTTTAGTACGTAGGAAGCGCTTCCCCCGAATGAGGTCCTACGCGATGCGAATCTGAATAATTAAGCTCTAATACGTATATCAGACATCATATATGAAACCAAAAAAAGTCAACCTTGTACTTCTATTGTGGACTTCAAGGAACACTTGATAGCCCTATTGAGTGTACGTACTTTCTTTGTTCTAATCCATTATTCAATTTGTGGAGCTTGCATTTTATTTTATTTTGCTTTAGGACAACTCCCTAACATGTTGAGCCACCAGTACTTTAGTCTTTCTAGATAACACCCCAAACAAAAACACAAACATGGAGGGAAAAATACTTCTTTGTCCATGATGATTTTAACCGGAGTGAGATCATATTCTCTTTGTTTCAATTTGTTTATATGGTTTTGAATTGACATAAAGTTTAAGAAAATAAAGAAGTTTTTTGAATCTTATGATCTTAAACTAAAGTTACGTAGTTTGTACAAAAACACTCTTAATTTTGTGGTCGCTAACATGTCAAGTGGAAAAGTGTAATAAAAGCATTGACAAAAAAAGAAAAGATACATTTTAAAAAAAAAACAGATTAAAAGAAAAGGTAAGACATCAAACTAAAATATGTGTCGTTTGGTTTTAAGACAAGTTATATATATATTAAGATTAGTTATAATGGGATAAGTTATTATGAGATTATTTTTATAAGTTGTTTGGTTCGTCATAGTTAAATAATATGCATGATATAAATTCTAAAAATAAGTTGTTTGTTAAATAAAAGAGGGTTTAAATTTAAATGTGTACTTTTGTTATTTTACATTTTTATACTGAAATAAGTTATCTCCAGATCAGTATACCATCCTCAGATAAGGATAACTTATCTCAGTCATAATTATTAATCATGGAATAAGTTATCCCACACTTTGCAACTAAACAAAGAATTGAGGGCAGTGGCATATCTACACCCACCCTAGGGTGTTCAATTGAACACCCTTCGTCGAAAAATTATGTTGTATTTATATGTCAAATTCTACATTTAAAGGATACATATTTAAAGTTGGACACTCTTAACAAAAACTATGTATTTGACGCAGTGATATTGATCGCCCATTTGAACGAAGAAGTTCAAAGTTCAAACCCCAAATAACAATATGGCTAAATCATTTTTCCTTATCTATTAGAGCAAACGACCCAAAATTGAGGGATACTAAAAATAAAAAACTACTCATTTTCAAGATCATTGAGTATAATTATCTAAGGGTAGCCACCCCGTTTCTATGAACCTGAGACTCTAAATGGGCCTCCATCCTCTGATTCCGTTACTGTATATATCTACAGAGAAAAATTAATAATGACAATATTTAATGGGGCAGGTTCAAGAATATTCTAGCTTGACAAAAACAGGCCTAACTTGAGTTATGGCTGACCTTTCTGTCCCACATATTAAACTACTGTTTGTTCCCAACTTTGCAAAAGCCTTGTTATTTGTGGCATGGGCGCAGCTACACTCATGTCAGGATATCTAATTGAACATTTTTATCGAAAGTTATATTATATATACAAGTAAAATGATAAATAAAGTCATTAAATAACATATTCTGGACACTATTGATATAATAATATGATGTAACACGATAGCTTTAGGCGTCTTGAAAGAGCAAAGACATGCGAACTTAAAATATTTGTGTGGTCAAATTTCACTAGTGCTAGCTTTTTTCACTTTTTAAGAAGAGCAGACTCACTTTAGCGTATGGACACTTTCAAGAAATTTTCAATTTCACCACTGAATTTATTTATTTATTTTGTGGAGTAGTATGTTTTTAAAGAGCATTAATTTTATTTTTGGAAATCGTTAAACTCAATTTTTCCAATCTTGCAAAACCTAATTAAAGCTTCTCGATATTCATGATTAGAAAAATAAAGTTAAGAAAATGTCTACACACGAAAAGAAATGTTACCGACTTTTTGCTAAAAGTATAGCATCAATTGTACAAGTTTTTTTAATTTTTGAGAACCAAATTAAAAGAAGATTGAAACTCACTTATGGAAAAATAACAAATTTTACCCTTGAAATTAATTAATAGCCTATTTGTCAACCTTTCAAATTAGCATATTTCGACAAGTGCTTTTATTTTTGTTATAAGAAGTTACAAAAAGTAACAATTTGAGTTTGTTAATCAAGTTGAAAAATAAGTTACAATGTTAGATCATCATCAATATATGTTTGGCCAAGGTTTTAAAAAGCACCTTTTACCAATGTTGGAAAATTACTTTTTTTAAATTTTGAAGAAAAAAAGACGTTTGTGCTTCTATTCAAAAATATCTTTTTTCCTAATTATTTTGGCCAAAACACCTTCATTTTCTTTTTACAATTTTTTTGAAGAGCTTTCATCTTTTTGTTTTTTTCAACTCAAATACACTATTTTAGGCGAAGGGTGTTTTCTATCCGAGCAATTCCTCTCTTGTCGGCCAAACACATCAACTCTCTGAAATTACGATTTTTTTATTTTTTTTGGAGGGAGGAGAGTAAAAGCAAACTTAACTTTTCATTAGGGGCGACAAAATCAAGCCCAACCTGTCCGATCTGGTTAAGTTTAGGTTGGTTATGGACCCGCTCATGCATTAGTTCAACTCATTTCAATCCATTAAAAATTGGGTTGATATATAACCGAATCGGCTCATAACAAATCTTGTCAAAATATTTTAAAAAAAACTTCTTTTTTTCAATTTAATATGTTGTATATAGTCATAATAAAGAAACAAATAATTTTATTAGGTACTAAAATAGTTTAAAAGAAAAAATAAAACAATTAAGCTTCGTAAAATTGGGTTGAGTTGGGTCTTGACCCTTATATAACCCGTTACCTAACCCATTTTGACACAATCCGTTTTGATCCAACCAAATTTGGGTTGGGTATTGACCCGATTATTGTCTTAACCCATTATGACCCGCCAAATTTAACCCAACCCACCCAATTGTCATCCCTACTTCCCACAGCTAAAACAGGCTATAAGTAACTAGTGCCCTTTAAAGTTTTAGGAGTCATTTGGTGTGAAGTATATAATAAGGTATAATAATTCTAGGGATAAAATGCAGGACTATTTTATCTAGCGTTTGATTGGAGGTTGGGGTGGGCATTGTGCAGGTGGAACCAGATTTTTTACTAAGGGGGTTCAAAATCTGAAGAAGTAAACACACGAACTAGCCGAAGGGGGTTCGGCATCTACTATATATACATAAAAAATAATTTTAATCATGTATAAATTAAATAATAATATTTTCTTTTAAAAGACCCCTAACAATTTGCTGGCTCCGCCCGGGCGTAAATACCAGAAAATTAAAAAAAATTGAACTAATTCAGTTCTTCAGCTTTTCGGTTTGGTTTCAATGTTGTTTTTTCAAAAGTTTGGTTCTTCTATTCGGTGTAAGGGTCTCAGAACTTCGGTGCACCAAAGAATCGAATTTTATTAAAAATAAAAAGTCAACTAACAATTAAATCATTCATGAACAAATCAAAGCAACAACAAATTTACAATTCAATAGTTAACTTCAAATATTAATTTCTAAGTGGGACCTAAACATATTTTTGTCGATGTACGTCATGTATATGAACTCATCTTCTTTTTTTTGTTTTTTCTCATGAATTAGTTAGAGGCACAAAATTCTTGAGAAAAATAAATAGTTTTTTAGTTAGCACAATAAGTGTTCCATGGTGAGACACATCATCCCTTAACATAATTTTAAATTTTTAAGTATCTTATACTTTTATTTTGTCCTCATTTTATTTTTCTTTCACACCGAAATACCGTTTTAAAAACACCCGAACCAAACCAAAGTTTAAAATTGAGAACCGAAGAACCGAACGTCCACCCAACGTATTAGGCAATCTTGGAATTATTTATCCCGCTATTTATGCCTTAGAGATGAAATAAGTTATCCCTCATATATGATGGAATAACTTTATCCCGAGATAATTAATCTCGGGATAACTTGATCCCAACGAAACGACCCCTACCCAACCAAGTTTCAATTCTAACCGTCCACATATTATCCATGCATGTGGTGCAAGACAATCTCCTTTTGAATGAATGAATTGTTTCTCCAAATGAGGCTATCATTGTTAGAAACTTCGATGATGAAACAAAGAAAGTGAATTCTGAAATGTATATCTAAAACACATATATATAAGTTACGTATGACATTAATGCTACTGTTATATTGGTTATTTGGTCCCCTATTCAATTATTGTCATGATAGGAGTAAACCATATATATGTAAGTCTTTCATTTTTGGTCATTTTGTCTGCGTTTTCTGTGCCTATGCTTTTCATTTTCTTAGAAATGGATCGATCACTTTACATAGTGCTCTTATAAAGCTACTATATAGATATATTAGATTCTCTCTATGGTGGCTACTTAACCACCCATAATATTGCTTCTGCCGACTTTCATGTGCACCCCTTACATTTTGTGGTCCAAGTAGCTAGTGCATGGATAATCTTGACGTAAATTATTAGTTTTATCTTCGAACAATTGATAGCTTTAAAAACACTTTTTTACTTGATAAACTGAACTTAAATACAACTCCGATCTGCCACATGACATAATAAGTGGTCTCAAATTCTTGTAGGAGCGTGGGGCTCTTAATAAAAAATCATCGAGGGTGTATTTAAGTTCAACTAGTCAAGTTGAGGGGTATTTTTAAGACTGTCAATAATTCGAAGATGAAACAAATAATTTACGTCAAGTTTAAAACTGTTTTCAATATTTTTCTCTTTAAGATACATATTTAGCTGCACCCAAAAATATACAATCGGTAGCTAAATAATATACACGAATTATGTGTAAAT
The DNA here is from genome assembly GCF_000226075.1 of Solanum tuberosum. NCBI lineage: Eukaryota > Viridiplantae > Streptophyta > Magnoliopsida > Solanales > Solanaceae > Solanum > Solanum tuberosum. The sequence goes on along the minus strand of NW_006239092.1, from coordinate 618,440 downwards.
ATATATATATATATTTGTCAGCTATCTATAATTTCAGTGGACATTGAACTATACTAACCAAAAAATTCCATTAAGATTATGGTTAGGCTTCTCAAGAATACTGATGTTGAGATAAGTCCAATAATATAAGTCAAAATGTGCAGTGTTCCCACAACATAATCACCTAACATATGTAATGCACTACTGAATACTCCATTTCTCTACCATAGGCATTATATTGTCGCATCACGACCCTTTTCCATGGGATTTGGACTGTTTTCTTCTAAATGTTTGAAATTTTTTATTGAAATTTTTTTTTAAGAAAAAAAAATGATGTGGAGAATAATTGTGTTTGAGCTGGACATTATCTAGAAACATTAAAACTACAATTGTAATCAAGATAATGCATTTACTATACCTAATTAGTTTGGTTCGATATTCATTATACAATTTTTCAAAACTGAAAAATCAAACGTCCACGCTATTTTTTGTTATCAAGAAAATAAGCCAAAATGTCATACGACACTGGTTTAGGCCTTTGTTATTCTAAATTTCCGTCCTAATTAAGGGTAACATGTTTTTATCCCTGTTGTCATTTCTCTCTTTTTAGATGGAATTCAAAAAGAAAAATTATCCAAACATTTTTTTGTATTTTTAGGGGAAGATTTTAGTGAGTTAAGAATAATTGAGTTTCTTTTATTTCTTCAAGAAAGAGTATGTAGGGCATAAACCTAACTGCAGTACATAAGAGGAAAAGTTCTCATGCCTAAATTTATCGGGGGAAAATAGAACAAACAAACAGTCCAAATTGGACTAAAAATTTTATTTTAAAAATTTATGGATTTCGGATCGAATATCAGATTTAGTACTACGGGTTTTCAGCTAAAAATTTTATTTTAAAATATATACTCTTATTCATATTGTATGTATTCAATACTAATAAGTCCAATTTTCAAAGGTCCAATAGATTAGTACCCTACGTCCCTACCCATTATAGTATTAAATTCGATATAAAGTTACCAGTTACATATATAGCATGGATGGCAAAGTGAATTCATTCTTTGTTTACAAAGTTATACATTTTAAGGAGCAAAATATTAGGTAAACTAATGTTGTTAATTGTTATGGCCTGCGTTATAGATTCAAAAATCAAAATCAAGAATCTAAAACCCAATCCAATCTAATCCGAGCTTATCATGGATTGGATTTTGAATTGCAATTTCTTCAATCCAAAAATCAAAACTTTCATATCCAATCCGAAAGGTCCGAAAAACCATCCACTAATTAATGAATCGTTTTCTTAAGGTAGAATATATATGACCTAGCTACATTAGATGGAGTCACCCCCGATGAGTCAATTATAATGTTTGAGTATTAGATACCGTTATCTATTGGGGCATCCACTAAAAGTCATAATAATTGAATTCTTCATATCATTGTCGTACGTAGAATATAATCAATTCCAAATCGAAGAGAAAATTTACGTGATCAATTTGAGTTGCATATATTATAGATATATATCATCCCACTAACATTATCGATTAAAAGATATATATTATGCTTGTGATATATATAACTAGTTATTGAGATTGTTCTAAATAATGCTCAAACTATTTGTGCACAGTATTAGCTTGGGAATTAATACATGTGTATATTTCAAGTTTTCTTAGTGCTCATATTCAAATTCCATGAATTGACATATATATATACTTCATGGACAAAAAAAAGTCCCTAAGTCAACACACAACATTAATAAAAGTGCATTCTACTATTTTCATTTGATTCGACAGAAAAAAATTGGTACATTTTCTTATGCCTGATGGATCACAAAAACTGTTTTTTAAAATTTCAAAGTTGATCAAGACTGCCTTTTGTATGGACTATTCTTGCAAATTTACATGAATTGATTAGTGGGTAAAACCTTTATAAGTGTTCTTTCCAATCAATACTATGTGCATTAGCACTTTTATGGGCCTAATTTTAGCCCATTCTGAAATTACACTTTGTCCACGATTCATGATTTGTGGACAAGTAAACTTAAAGTTCATTTCTTGTAAAAAATAAAGATAATTAGAACAATATTTTCTAACAAAAATGAAGAGATTCGATTTTGTCACACACACCTTTTTGAATCCGAAATTTTATGGGGAAAAATTTACGAGTTAATCAGTTTTCATCCTACTATTTAAGTAATATCATTTTGAAAAATTATTTAATACAACAATATTCTACTACGCTATAATGTTAAAGTTACCTGATACTTATTGAAAAATTATTTGCCATATTAACTCAAGTTAGACATGCCCCATATACTAATAATTTATATAACATTGATCATAATTTCGTCAAATAGACATACATAGAAGAAAAAAAAACATGATATGAAGTAACAAATTAGATGTACGTAGTTCAATCCCCAAAATATAAATCTTATTGTCCCTTAATCAAAGTTGGAAAGTTGTTGATTCTAGGAGTATCAAATGGGTATGTTAGATTGAAATTGAGAGAGTTAAAATAGATTAAATTCATAAATGACTTGTACAAATTTATTTGGACTAAATTGGACTAGATTGAAATGAGCTAAAAATTTGGTTGGATCATAATCCGCGTAATCTTATATTTCCATAAATTAGATAAGCAACAAATATGAAGTTAAAAAAAACAAAAGAATGACAACGAGCGTTACCTGTAATTGTATGTTTAATTGTTTATTATAAAAAAAAATTATCAAGATATGGATTAATGTGTATCATACAAAAAAAAAATATGGTGAAGGACGTGGAATAGGAGGTTGATGATGATAAGAGAGAGTTTATTGATATTAAAGCGTGAATTTTGGATGGTTTAACTTATTTAGGCTATTATGTAGAGATATGTGTATTTTAACGTATCTTTCCTAATATATGGTATTAAATTCATAAGTAGCGGTAAAATATGTAATTACTTGAAAGTATAGATAGAATTAATATATATGGTACTGCTAGTGATGTATATCTAAATACTTTCCCCTGTCCCATTTTATGTTGCACCCTTCCCTTTTTAGTTTGTCCCAAAAAGAATGTCAAATAACTATGATTAGACATAATTTAACTTAAAATTCCCTTTTTACTCTTAATGAAATGATTTTCAACCACACAAATATCTAAGGATTGTTTTAGGCCACAAGTTTTTTTTTAAAAAATCTTTTTTTCTTAAACATCGTGTCAAGTCAAAAGGTGTCACATAAAATGGGATGGAGGGAGTAATAGATTTGGAAAAACTACATAATTAGTATTATTTATACTTTCAAAATATTACGTATTTTTACTAATTAAGAGTTCCCTACGTATCTTACAGTTGGATACATGTATTTTTCTACTAGATACACAAAAATATAGAGAAAGGCGAGCGAGATTCATATGTATTCGAGATACATGGGAGAGTGATGAGCAAGGATAGCAAGATTTGCATGTATCTCATATACATGGGGCTTCACTTGGATACAATGTATCTAGAATAAAGTACACCTAAATTTGACTCCGTGTATCCAAGATACATGTATCTGGACACATCTGAATGCACCAAAATCTGGTAAGATATGTAATATTACAAACTAAAGTATATCTAATATTTCTGTAATTAGAAATAATTTAACTTTAAAATTCCAGTTTTATCCTTAATGAAATTATTCTCAATCACACAAATATCTAATAATTGTTTCCGACCACAAATTTCAAAATTTTCTTTTTTTTTATTTAACCGTGTCAAGTCAAAGTATGTCAGGGACAGAGGGAGTGATAGTTTTTGTTTCCATAGTTTTTCCATTGTTTTGGGCCTTGGAAGTTAGTGGGCTCAAAGGCCCAAATCCAATAAACTTGTGATTCAAAGATGGGAATTTGGTCAATTATGTGAAGTTAATGAATATGGACAGTAAAAGTGTGAAGATTCAGGACCTATAGTTTAGGAAAATTAATACCGCTAACCTCCAACAAATATAGTTGTTGCAACATACTCTTATTACTACTTCCTCCTTATATTTGTCCTCAAACAAGAAAAACACAAATTCATTTTCTCATTTCATTACCCTAAAATATTGTTTTTCTTGTTTACAAAACTCATCAAAAACAACACTCAGAAGCCTTTTCCCCCCTACACATGCATTCATCTTCTTGTTGTTAATTAACCAAACAAACTATTGAAAATTTGCAACATTTTCATACATTGAACCTAGACATGATTTGAGATTGTTACTTTATTGGGATTTTTCAAAAGTGTACTTTTTCTGTTTTCTTGGAATTATTATTTGATGCCCAGAAGAAGTACGAGGACCATCAAAAGTGTCAACAAAAAGACTAAGGTAGTTACGTTTAGTGTTTCTCTCTTTATATATCTGTCCTTTTCTTCATATCTTTTACTATTTGTGGGGTCTTGGGATCTGGAGGGGTTCATTCGAACCCTAAAATTATACTGGTTATATTTGATTAAAATCATATATATATATATAAAATGTTGAACACTTTTAACTTTTTTACTTAACTACGGTTAGACTGTGCGCACATACCTCACCCCCTACCTCGTGGGGTAGAGTAGAGAGGTTGTTTTCAAAGAACTTTGGCTCAGGTGCACCTTTTATTGTTTTAATAATGTTATTAATTAATTAGCACCTTAATTTTACACTTTCTTTAGTTTCTTGTTTGTTTAATTAGCATATGTACTTATGTGTCATTTCACTATCAATGGTATAAAAGAAATGGAGGGTGGAATGAGGTTAGAATTTGGCTTTAGTCCTTTGAAAATGAAAAGAAAATGTAGAGTTATATTAATTTAATTGCACTAAATTGGGTTTTAGGGTTATTTTTTTATCAGATTCCTATTCTTGTTAAGAGTGAACTTTAGTGATTTTATTTTATTTTATTATATCCTTGTTTTGGAGTTGAGCATTTTTTTCCCCTCATAAAGCAAAGGACAAAGGTGGTTGGGATGGATAGTAGAGATGAAAAAAAGAAGTAATTTAAACTAAGAAATTCATCATGCAATTAATAACTTGCAATGTAATTGTAGAGAATAGTTGTGTCACCAACAGAACTGTTTAGGGGTAATAGGATCCTCGCATAGTTTAAGGGTGTTAAAGTTCAGGGGTAATAGGACCCTAACATAGTTTAGGTGTGTACTGATCTCGAAGTAATAAGGAATTGTGCTTAATTGTATATGCCATTAACCCTTTCCGCGAGATGGTAAAACTTGATGCTCTAACTTTCTATAAGTGACAAAGCAAGAACTTTTCGAGGTACTCTATAGTACAAGAAGGTTTATATAGTAATATAGCTATCCTTAAGTTCCTGCATGCATGTAGTTTGAAATGGTATGTTGTATATGTCAAAAACAGAGAAGAACTGAAGAATGAGTCTCAATTCATTGATCCAAATACATAAGAGTACATCGGTACACAAGAGAAATAAGAGATGAAAGGAAGTAAAATATTCTACACTTAATGTAAATCCTATAAAATATTCTACACCAAGTGTAGTATCTAGAATATCTCTTACATATTTACCATATCGAGGATATCTTAGTGTAGATCCTACAAGATATTCTACGATATGTCCATCGTGCTAACAGTATATAGTCAGTGATCCTTCTTTAGGGCCTTGATCCCCCCCCCCCCCCCC